>NC_134354.1:309170958-309377716 GCF_048569485.1 Anomaloglossus baeobatrachus
GGAGGTGCGATCAGCTGATGCCTGAAGTAGCCTCCGCACATGCGCGGTAACCGGCAACATGGCGCTGCGCACAGCTACTGTCTCCCTGGACTGCAGGTGCAGTTTCTCGGCGTGCCCTCCTCCGTGTCTACCTTTTTCAGGAAATTTTGACGGGGGCGGAATCAGTCGTGGCACCGGGACACAATGGTAGTCTATCCAGCACGCAGGAGTTCCCTAGCAGCCACTCATTCTTCAGAGCTGCAGAGGGTAAGTGGCCTCCGTTTGTGTTCCCATCAATGGGGTTTCTCTCCCTGTGGAGATGCCAAGGCAGGAGAGGAGCCAACACTTCTAGTAGGGATTCTCCCTTCTATATATCCCCCTTCCCTCTGAAAGCTAGGGGACGTTAGGAAGTTCCTGTGTCCAGGGGCCAATAGCTGAGATCTGGGCCTGGCCTCTAGTGATACGAGTGGCTGTTAGGGAGTCCTTGAAGGGGGTGCCCCGGCGGGTCATTCCCACAGCCTTCAGCGACTCCCATTGATAGGAGGGATGCTGCAGGCTGCCGGGGCTCTGGAGAGGCCTCGGAATCGCTGGAGGATCCAGGGTTCCGTGGACGGGGACAGGTGAATCACCAATCCTCCTATCCATGATGCAGTCAATAGCTTAGTGCTAGAGCTGTAGACTGACCTGTTCACGGGGTTTACCCTTTCTCTTTGTTCCTTAGGATTCTCCCTTCCAGAAAAGATTCTTCCCTCGGGAGTCATTGTCCTTCGTTCAATATGTCTGTCGCTGAGTCGGCAGAACAGTCTTCTCTGCCATTTTAGATAGTTTGACGGTTCCACCGGAAGAGCCCTTAGTCCGGCAGTCCCTGGGTTCTTATAACCTGGTCTTTAAGGGTCGGACTACAACAATTGGAAGTCCAGGTCACGGAAGAGGCACCTCACGTTAATTTCCTCGCTGCCATACCTCGAGCTACTGGAGCTGCGGCCTTTTGGACGAAGGCATCTGCTGCTATCTTACTACCGTCGGAATATGTCCGCTAGGAGTTAGCTGGGGTGAAGGGATGGCCAGGTGACTTCCAGTCCTTGTCTACCTTATCTTCCTTGTGAAGGAGACTATCTGTTTGGGGCCGCAGCTTCAGCTGGATGATGTTTCCTGGAAGGGTGCAGTCCTCCACCCAAGCTGGGTGAATGGATGACTAGAGGACCGGGCTTCATGTTGGCCCTTCTAGTAAATGTTAGAGGACAACCGGCCTACCCTGCAGCACGCAGTGGAGGGTTTTTCTCAGTAACATCCTTTCAGTTGGCCGTTCCCAGAGGAGTGGATGACCGTTTTTTTCTTCTCTGCTGTTTCTCGTAAGTACATGAGACAGCCCATTACGGATTTTTCTCAGTTTGAACCGCCTCACCCACTTCCCAGTATATCCTCCTTTCCGGATGGATGTTGCGTGGTGGTTTCTAGTTCTTACGGGCCCGTGTTAGCACATTCCAATTCCCATTTCCCATCAAAGGTTCTCGGAGTGGCCCTCCCTATCATGGGTGATTGCGTTATCATTAGGAGGGAGTTCTTCCTACTCCCCTATCTGGGTGCCTCATACAATCAGGACAGCAGCTCTCCACAAGACAACTCTGTTGGGTCTGATCCTGGACTCTGGTTCCCGGCTCTGCCTCCTGCTTCAGGAGACTGTGTTTTCAGTTGGCTTGGGCCTCCTCGGTCTTCTCCAACCCAGTTCTCACTCTGATACGCAATGTCCTTATGGAGTCCATGGTAGCATGCAGTCTGGCAGTTCCCTGGGCACTGTCCCTTACCCATTCCCTTCACGTGTAGGGTTGAGGGCGCGATGGCTATTCCGAGGGTGTCTGGTTGCACAGCCGGGGTCCCTTGGTAACTCCCAGTTCGGGCATCCTCAAACACGGACACCAGTACATTGGGTTTGGGGGGCGCCCATTTGAGGGATCAGGTGGTTTAGGCAGCCTGGAATCCTCGGGGACAGTCAGTGCGCCTCGGCTTCCAGGGAGCTATGCATGATGGCAATGGGTTACACTCGTCTCCGGATAGTGGGAAGGCACGTAATGGTGCTCTCGGACCACTGGATGGTTGGTCATACATCACTCGCCAAGGGGACACGAGATCTCCCCTCCCTTGAGGGCGGTTACCCAAGTTATTCTCTGGCACGGGTTCGATTCTCTTCCCTCGCAGGTCGCTTCGGAGCCGGGGGTGGACTGTGTCACATCTGGCCTCCTAGGTTGGAGTCATGTGCATCAGGGGGAATGGTGTATTCAGTAGGCTATCTTCAGCCGGTTAAGGCCTTTGGGTTCCCGATTATGGGCCTCTTGGCTCCCGGCCCACCGCTGCAGTAGTCCAGTTGTTCTCTCGCCTTTCCCGACAGACCCTGGGCAGTGGCTACTTCCAGATTATAGGAAACGGGTCACTTATCCCTTCCCGCCCTTAACCTTGCTTCAGCAGTATTAAATAAAAAACAAAAAAAAAAAACACCCTGTAAAAGATGCATGCAAGGCCAGAAGTGTGTCTTCTCTGTTCGCCCCTATTGGCCCAGGAAGCTGGATTTCTTGGCCCGAAGGTTGTCGGTATTACATCCTTGGCTGCTCCTGGGGAGGTCAGATCTCCTCTCCTGGGGGTTCTCCTTCTCCACTCTCTGATTGGGCTTCATTTGCCTGCCTGGAAAATGCGGGGCAACTGTTAGGGGGTTGAGGATTCTCCCCGAAATTGATCCACTCTCTTGTGTAGTAGGGGGCAGGGTGCCCCCGGATTCCATAGGAGTAAGGACGGAATTCCTCTCCTCAGGTTGGGGTCCAGTTGGGGGGCCCCCGGTTGTGGCCTTTCTAGCATTTTTTGGAGGATCGGGAGTTGGTTGTTCCTGTGTGCCCCTTCAAGGTCGAGTGGCGCCTTTATCTGCGCTGTACGATTCCGTTTTTTACCAGGTATTTGTTGGTGCGGGGGTTCTTCTTCTGGATTCTCGTCAGGGTTTCCCCTTGATCTCCCTTCTCATTCTCCTCTTAGATCCCTGAAGGTTGCCAGACCAGTCGTCTTCTGTCTACCCAGGGGGTTAGTGATCTTCAGGCCCTGCCTGTACATTCCCATTGTATACAATTGGCATGACCGAGTGATCCTTTTGTTACGGGGCAGAGAGGCTGCACGCCTTGGTTCTCAGAGGGTCTTTGCTGCATTCCCTAGCAGTCTCCAGTCTTAGAGACAGAGCCAAGCTCTGTTTTTTGCTCTAGGGTCCTAGGATGGGGTGTTCAGCTTCTAAGGGATCGCTGTTTGGTGGGTTGCCTCGGCCATTATGGTGGCTTCCTTAGCCCGGGACAGGCCAATCCCGCGGGGTATTACAGCTTCTTCTACCAGAGTGGTGGCGACCTTCTAGACCGAGAGAACGGCGGTGGCTTTGGAGCTGGTCTCAGACGGCAACCTAGTCCTCTCCTACGACCTTTTTCATTACTGTCGTTTGACTTGTCGGCCACGGTTGTTTGACCTTCGGTAGCCGGGTGCTACAGGCTGTGGTCCCTCCCTAATGTTGATGTTTTCAGAATCTCTCTGGTGGTGCGGTCGTGGTGAAGGGAAAAATCTTAAATTACTTACCGGTAATGATTTTTTCCAGAAGCCACGACAGCGCCACAGCCTCCCACCGCTTTCCTTTTCTCACCTTTTCGGGTTCTTGGTGCCCGCGGTTTGACGGATATCGTTTTCTTATGGTGTAGCGATTGGTATTGTTGTGTTTTTTACTGTTTCTGGTATTCCTCTCTGTGCTCTGTAACCAAACTGAGAGAGGGGAGCCGCCCTTTTTATTTCAGTGGGTTTCCTGTCCTAGGGTGGGCAGACCTATCTCTCTGGTGGCGCTGTCGTGGCTTCTGGAAAAAATCATTACCGGTAAGTAATTTTAAGATTTTTTTCTGATTTTTTTTTTTTTTTTTTTTTTTTTTTTTTTTTCTTTTTCTCTTTATATTTTTGAGTAAAATATAAAAATATAAATTGCTCTTTTATTCTATAAACTAGTATTTTCCCAACAATAAATACAAAAATGAATTGCTTGGAAATTTGGAGACATGTTATCAGTTGTTAATAGAATAAAATAACAATTTACATTTTACTCAAAAATATAAAGGGAAAAATCTGAAAAGCTGTCAATTTTGCTGTGGAGTCTTAATTTTTGCCAGAGCTGTGTGTGTGTGAATAATATATATATATATATATATATATATATATATATATATATATATATATATATATATATATATATATATATATATATATATATATATATATATATATATATATATATATATATACCGTATTTTTTTGGACCATAAGACGCACTTTTTTCCCCACAAATGTTGGGGGAAAGTGGGGGGTGCGTCTTATGGTCTGACTATAGGGCTGCGACCGGGAATGTGGGTGCTGCGGTGTAGCGGGCCATTGGGGGCACGAGCAGACTGCAGCAGCGCCTGCCGTGACCACGTGGGCCCGTTCATTACATATGCACGCCCATCCTCCCGCCCATCATCTCTCAGCGAAACCGGCGCTGACAGGTGGGTGGGGTGATGGGCGGCTGGGTGCGCGCATAATTAACAGCCGGACGTGATCACCCCTGGCAACTACAGCCTGGAGTGATCATGTGCGGCTTTATTCACTGCCCCCCGTGCATAATTATCAGCGCGGGGAGCAGTGAATCAGTGTACTCACCCGTCACCGCGTGTGGAGCCGTCCCCCTGCAGCATCGCGCGATGTCTTCCTGTCTGTGCCGGTCAGCTGATCTGGATACTAGCGGCGCGCACAGTGATGACGTCATCGCTGTGCGTGCTGCTAGTGTTCACCAGCTCAGCTGACCGGCACAGACAGGAAGACATCGATTCGCGATACTGCAGACAACGGTGACTGCTCCACACACGGTGACGGCTCCACACAGCGGCGCTGCAGCTGAGACAGAGATCGGTGCTTCAGGGAGTGAGGAAAGGTGAGTATAAACGTTTTATTTTTTTTCTGTGCCACAGGCCATATACCAGGATGGGGGTATATCATGAGCAAGATGGATGGGAGTATATCATGAGCAGGATGGATGGGGGTATATCATGAGCAGGATGGATGGGGGTATATCATGAGCAGGATGGATGGGGGTATATCATGAGCAGGATGGATGGGGGTATATCATGAGCAGGATGGATGGGGGTATATCATGAGCAGGATGGATGAGGGAATATCATGAGCAGGATGGATGGGGTTATATCATGAGCAGGATGGATGGGGGGGTATATCATGAGCAGGATGGATGCTGGGTATATCATGAGCAGGATGGATGGGGGGGTATATCATGAGCAGGATGGATGGGGGGTATATTATGAGCAGGATGGATGGGGGTATATCATGAGCAGGATGGATAGGGGGTATATCATGAGCAGGATGGATGCTGGGTATATCATGAGCAGGATGGATGGGGGGTATATCATAAGCAGGATGGATGGGGGGTATATTATGAGCAGGATGGATGTGGGGTATATTATGAGCAGGATGGATGGGGGGTATGTTATGAGCAGGATGGATGGGGGGTATATTATGAGTAGGATGGGGGTATATGAGCAGGATCATATACAAGGCAGGAGGATCCTTACCAGAATGGGGTACCTTAGTAGAGAATTTGGGGATATTACCCCCATAACAGTGTCAGCAGCAGATCCTCGCCCCATAAGTGTGTCATGACCATATTTTTTGGTTAAAATTTTATTTTCCTATTTTGCTCCTCTAAAACCAGGATGCGTCTTATGGTCAGGTGCGTCTTATAGTCCGAAAAATACGGTATGTAATTATTTTACACACACACACACACACACACACACACACACACACACACACACACACACACACACACACACACACACACACACACACACACACAATATAGTTGCATAAAAATAAATCATTTAAAAAATGACGTAGCGCTCCTCGGTATTTTTGATTCTCAACGCAAATAAGGCAGATGGCTACGGGCTGCCACCCCAATCTGCCTGGCTTTAACTTGGCTGGCAATCAAAATACAGGAAGGCAGATTTTTTTTTTTTTTTTTTAAGGTATTTAAAAAATAATTAGAAAAAAATGCGTGGGCTCTCGCTGCATTTTCTATTGCTAAGGGTAATCCAAGCACCTACTGGATGCCAACCCCCAGTGCTTGCTGTTACCTTCACTGGCAATGAAAAATCCAGGGAAGCCCCCCTTCTTTTTTTTTTTTTTCTTTTTTGCCCAAAAACTAAAAAAAAAAAAAAACCAAAAACGTGGGTTTCGCCATATTTTTGTATGCTAGGCAGGTGCAGGTGCTAGCTGCCTATTTGTACCCGGCTGGGAACCAAAAATATAGGGAAGCCCTTTTTTTAATTATTTCAGGAAGGTCATGAAATAATTAAAAAAAAAAACAAAACAAATAACGACGTGGACTTCGCCCAATTTTTGTGTCTAGCTGGGTACAACTAGGCAGCTGTGGATTGGAATCCTCAGCACAGGGTAGCCCAAGCTTTCTGGGCCCTCCAATCTGCGAATTGCAGTCTGCAACTGCCCCAGAAAATGGAGCTTTCGTAGAAGCGCCATCTTCTGGCGCTGTATCCAACTCTTTCAGCGGCCCTGGTGCCGGGTGGCACGCTGGATAATAAGTGGCTAATACCAGCTTTGTTTTACCAGCTAGTATTAAGCAAATTTGATCCGGCCATTTAGAATTTCCAATAAGGGGTAACAGTAAAGACACCACACAGAGGAAAAAATACTTTATTAGAAATAAATACATAGACACACTTAGGGACTCCATGTTTATTACCCTCTCCACGATCCTGGTCTTCTGTCTTCTTCAACCAATCTAGCCCTGCTGTATCAGACAGCACAGAGGAGGAAGAACGCTTCTACTCCCCTGTGCTGTGTAATCACTCAATGAGTGAGCAGAGGCTGCGGGTTGGTAAGCGGTGACGTCAACACTGCCACAGTAACCTGACCTGGGTTACTATAGCAACGGGGATCTCCAATCACCTAATTCCCTGCGCCGCGATTCACAGGCTGTGGCAGCTAATCCATGCATGTGGGCTGGCTCTGTAAAGAGCGCCGACATGCAGGAATGGGGAGTCAAGCATGTGCCCGAGCATCTCATCGGTACACGGCGCTCGCCGAGTATACTGAGTACTGAGATGCTTGAGCGAGCACCGCGTACTGGCAAGATGCACTGACAGGACCTAGCATGACATCATAGCCATGTGACCCAGTCTGTAGCCTATAAGATAATATAGCATTCACACGTGACTGGTCACATGCTATTACGTCACGGAAGGTCCTTTTGTTACTGGGCGGCACAGCGATGATTGTACTAGGCAGCAGAAGCGGTGGGAGTCAGAGTCTGCAGGACGCGTCGCGGGACCTGTAAATATAATGACAGTGTTTATTATTATCTGTATTCTTTATTTTACAGTCCCCACCCGCCCCCGCCCCATGACATAACTGTAAAGTCAAAGATCGGTGATCGGGACGCAAGACCGTGTTATTTCGATCCCAATCACGATCTTTACAAAATGATCCTGCTAGTCTCCCCGATCCCGACAATCGGGGGGGGATCGCCCATCCCTAGTAAGGGGTTAAATAACTAGTTTAAGTCTGGATGAAGATCTTTCTAAATGAATCTTCAATATAAGGTTATGAACTGCATAACACGTAACATAATCTAACTTAGATGAAATATTTTGTACATGTAATTTCTATTCTATCCATATAATACCAGACTGTTAATTGTATATAATTCCAGAAGTCTTTGAGGTAGGTCCTAAATGTTGCATATTAAGGGAAAATTCTTTCCATCTTCCAGATATGAAAATGAGAAATATCCATGGATATCAGTTCACTAAACTGTAGTATTTTGGTTCAAATTAGGGTTTATTGCAAAACTTCAGCATATAACAAGAATGCTATATAATCATTGCATCTAAGATAACATTTTGTTTTCAAATGTGAGGCATATAATTACAAGTCCAAGGCTGTTATTGAAGTTGCAGAAATAGTCACAGCATATAGAGTTGCGCTATGAAGGTGCGGAAAAAATGCAGAGGGGAAACACATGTCCTGTCCCTCCCAAGCGGCCACCCCCTCAGGTGGGGGAGGATTGTCCCTTTCCTGTCCTCAGACACCACCAGCTGACCAGGAGTCCCATTCAGGGGAGTCCCTGAATAAAATCCAGAGAGTCCATGAATCATGAACTCACGATGAGGTATCTGTGGTCAGGCCCACTAATTCCTCCATTCTTTATAAGTCATTCCTCTCCGCTAACAGATCCGTCGGTGAGAGGATCTGAGTCTGCTTCCAGAATCTGGGGATCAGCCGCCGCTAGGACGTGTCAGAGCAGGTTTTTTTTTAAACTTAGAAATTGCAAATCGACAGGAAAGCAAGTTCAGTGCTGGAGAGGAGAAACGAAGTTAATGTCGCGCTGCTGCAGAAGTAATAGACTGTTGATTTAATCAATTCTTTATTTTACAGGTCTACGCGTTTAAGAGGTCAGAGCCTCCATCAGGACAAAGGGAAAATCGACAATGTTAATTATTGTTGATTTTTCCTTTGTCCTGATGGAGGCTCTGACCTCTGAAACGTGTAGACCTGTAAAATAAAGAAGAATAGATTAAATCAACAGTCTATTACTTCGGCAGCAGCGTGGCATTAATCCTGTTTCACCTCTCCAGCATTGAAGTTAAACCCATGTGGGGCTGCGGCAGCCGCCATTACCTCAGGCTTGCATAGGGGTTGTGACTCTCACAACCTCTTAAGGTGAGTGTCTCTTTATGTACATCTCCCTATAATATCTGGTAAGACCCAATTGGCGCTTTTTTTCCTTAAATTTTCATTAAGACGGCAAGTTTAGGACAGGGACTAATCTTACATGTTGAGAGTAGATTAATAAGGTCAAACACTACCTTCCAAAAGCCTGTAATGAAATCATGTGACCACCAAATGTGTTTGTATGAACCTCTGTCTTGCAGACAACTCCAGCAGATGTCTGGGGTCAAAGAGAACATTGCATGCACAGCCGAGGGGCATCTGTACCATCTAAACAGGCTCTTAAACCCCCTCTCCTTAGTCAGAGAGCTAGCTCAGAGATGCCCTCTGTGTAAAGAGCAAGATTTTAGACCTATCCTCTTCAGGCATGGGTCTACCTAAGTTGACCTTCCATTTGGAAAAGAAAATGGGAAGGTCCACCCGTGCAACCCGGCCATGTAAGAAGATTTTGTATATCAGCGAGATGGTATGTTCTGGTGGGTCCCTTGCTAGGTATATTAATTCGAAGGGCATAAGTGGCTGAAAAAAAGTTTTCCTGGGGAGACTGTGATGTCATGTATCGCTGCAATTATCTGTGGCAAAACGACGCGTCTGAATGTGTTCTAAACTGTACTATTTTACTTTTCAAGAAGGACATTGAGACTCTTTCTGAATTTGTAGATGTGCTGGTTAGTCTTTTATATTAGTACCCTTGTGAAAATGCAAAATTTGGGGCTAAAATAAAATGTTTGAGGAAAAAAAGTAATTTAAATTTTTTTTCTTCCACATTGCTTTATTTCCCATGAAGCACATGAAGGGTTAATTTCTTGGATGTGGTTTTGAGCACTTTGAGGAGTAAAGTTTTTAGAATGGTGTCACTTTTGGGTATTTTCTGTCACCTAGGCCTCTCAAAGTCACTTCAAATGTGACGTGATCCCTAAAAAAAAAAAGACAGGTTTTGTAATTTTTTTTTAGAAAATGGGAAACTGCTGATAAATGTTTAACCCTTCTAACTTCCTATCTCCCAAAATTTTTTTTTAACAAATTGTACTTATGTCAGGTAGATATGTGGGAAATATTTTTATTAACAATTTCATGTAAAATGGTTTAAGGGCATAAAAATGTAATTTTGCATATTGCGAAATTTTCACCAAATTTCCAATATTTTCACAAATAAATGCAAAAAATATTGTCCTAAATTTACCACTAACAGGAAGTACAATGTCACCAAAAAATAGTCCCAGAATCACTGGGATCCGTTAAAGTGTTCCAGAGTTATTACATCATAAATAGTGATGAGTGAGTATATTCGTTACTATTCGCAGAATAGTACAGTACTCGGGATATTCATTATACAGTGGAACCTCGCTTAAGGAGTAACCCAGTTAACGAGAATTTTGCTTAGCAAGCAAAACTTTCTGTAAATTTGTAACTCTGTTTACGAGAAAGCTTTGGTGTACGAGCAAAATCCTCACCGCACACACTTCCGTACATCCACCGCGCTCTAACCCGCACTTGCAGTCTATACAAGCACGCACAAACACACACACACGCACGCACGCACACACACACATACAGTATTATGATCACCTTACCTTCCGTTCCACCGCTGGCCTCATGGTTCTTGTAGTTCGCCGGTACATCGCGACGTCCTCACGGCGAACTACAAGACCCAGGAGGCCGGCGATGGAACGGAAGGTAAGGTGAGCATAATATGTATACCTTCAGTTCCATCGCCGGTCTCCTGGGTCCTGTAGTTCGCGGTATAGGCTGTGCATCGGCAACCATAGCGACGAAGCAGGAACTTTCTCTATCACCGATACTCAAAGGCAGCGCGCTGGCCAATCAGAGGCAAGCGTCTCCTGCCTTTGACGTCAGCGGAAGTTCCTCCCTCGTCGTTATGGTAACTCGATACACAGCCCGTACTAGCGAACAGCAAGTCCCAAGAGACTGGCGATGTAACGTAAGGTAAGCATAAAATGTGCGCGTGCTTGTGTGTTTGTGTGTGTTTGTGTGTTTGTGTGTGTTTGTGTGTGTTTGTGTGTGTTTGTGTGTGTTTGTGTGTGTTTGTGTGTGTTTGTGTGTGTTTGTGTGTGTGTTTGTGTGTGTTTGTGTGTGTTTGTGTGTGTGTTTGTGTGTGTTTGTGTGTGTGTTTGTGTGTGTGTGTTTGTGTGTGTGTGTGTGTGTGTGTTTGTGTTTGTGTGTTTGTGTTTGTGTGTGTGTGTTTGTGTGTGTTTGTGTGTGTGTGTGTGTTTGTGTGTGTTTGTGTGTGTGTGTGTGTGTGTTTGTGTGTGTTTGTGTGTGTTTGTGTGTGTTTGTGTGTGTTTGTGTGTGTTTGTGTGTGTTTGTACGTGTTTGTGTGTGTTTGTACGTGTTTGTGCAATGGCACAATAGGGGACCAGGATGGGACATTTAACAGGTTGTGGAGCAAATTGTCTGCATTGCAATGATTTCCTATGGGAAATCTTGCTTTGCTGAACGAGTAACTTGGTTAACAAGCACACTCCCAGAACGGATTGTTCTCGTTAACCAAGGTTCCACTGTGTGTGTATATGTATGTATATAAATAATAGTCTATTCGCCTCGCTATGTTTGGATATCCCGCCAGCCATTTTGGCGCCTGGTTTGCAGCCACTAAACATGTTGGGCTTCTTAACCAATCACAGTAATACCGCAGCCATCTTGGCTGTGGCATTACTGAGATTGGCTGGCTGCTGCCATTTTGTGCTCATTACATTGCCAGCGCCTCTCTCAAATCGCTTTCATACTCCCCGATCGCTGTGCGGCTGTCACACTGCTCCCTTTGCCTTTCATTCTTCTTCCCTACCCGCTCATTAGCCTCATTACATATTCACTGCTTCTCCCGTATACCTGTGGCCGTGATTGGTTCCAGTCAGACCTGCCCCCACGCTTAGTGATAGCTGTCTGACTGAAATCAATCACAGCCGACGGTGGGCGAATCTATATCGTACAGTAAAATAAATAATTTAAAAAACTGGTGGGTGGTCCCCCCCAAATTTTGATACCCAACCAAGATAAAGCCTCACAGTTGAGGACTGGTATTCTCAGGCTGGGGAGACACACGTTTTTGAGAGCCCCCCAGCCTAAAAATATCAGTCAGCAGCCGCTTGGAATTGCCGTATCAATTAGATGTGACAGTCCTGGAACTTTACCTCGCTCATCCCGATTACCATGGAGCAGTGGCAATCTGGGTAATGAGGGAGTTAATGGCAGCCCATAGCAGCTATTAAGTCCTAGATTAATCATGGCAGGCGTCTGAGACACCTAATCATTAATCTGTAAGTGAAAGAAAATAAACACAAACACCGAAAGAATCCTTCATCTGGAATAAAATAGAAGACCACCCTCTTTCACCACTTTATTAAACCCAAAACACTGAAGTCCGAGGTAATTCACACAAGGTCCCACGACAGTCCTGGCTCTGCTACATTTGAGCCTGGAGAGACCGCAAACATGTCTGATCTCTCCAGGCTCCAGAAACACTGACAAAAGGTACCCAGCTGGCAGCAGTGATGCCACCCAGTTCATTGGCAGTCATATCCGGGTTACCACGGAATGACCTCTGATGACCTGAAGCACTCTGGCCTAAAGTGCGGGACCGTGTCCCACACCCTGCCAGTACTTTAACAGTGACCGTGTCGGCATGGAGGTGCTGGCTGCCCCCCACTTCCCGGATGGAATTGTCAGTGTTAATGTGTGGGGCCTGTCCCGCTCCCCCCAGCACTTTAACACTGACAATACTGTCCATGGGGAGCGGTGATCACAGCCTGCCATCTGCTGTGAGCCGGGAGTGTCTCGGCAGCTCCTTTTGGCAGAACACACAGCTCTGACAGGAGGAGCTGCCGAGGACCAAGGTCAGTACATCCTCCGGCAAGTGGTGATCACAGCCCGCCATCAGCTGTGAGCCGGGTGTGTCTCGGCAGCTCCTCCTGGCAGAGAACACAGCTCTGACAGGAGCAGCTACCAAAGGTCAGAACATGCTGTGAAAAGGGGTGATCACAGCCCGCCATCTGCTGTGAGCCGGGTGTGTGTCGGCAGCTCCTCCTGGCAAAGCTGTGTGCTCTGCAAGGAGGGGCTGCCGAGACACACACGGTTCACAGCAGATGGCGGGCTGTGATCACCACTCGCTGTAGCATATACTGACCTCTGTAGCGCCTCCTGTCAGAGCTGTGACCTCTGCCAGGAGGAGCTGCTGACACACACCCGGCTCACAGCTGATGGCGGGCTATAATCACCGCTTGTCGAAGCATGTACTGACCTCTGTCCTTGGCAGATCCTCCTGTCAGAGCTGTGTGCTCTTCTAGGAGGAGCTACAGAGACACACCTGGCTCACAGCAGATGGCAGGCTGTGATCACCGCTCCCCCTGGATGGTTTTGTCAGTGTTGACGTGCTGGCGGGGAGCAGGACAGGCTCCACACTTTAACACTGACAATGCCGTCCGGGAAGTACGGGGCAGCCCGCACCTCCATGCTGGCACTGTCGCTGTTAAAGTACTGGCAGGGTTCGGGACACGGTCCCACACTTTAGGCCAGAGTGCTTCAGGTCATCAGAGGCCATACCGTGGGAACCCGGAAATGACTGCCAATGAACTGAGCGATGTCACTGCTGCCAGCTGGGTCCTTTTTGTCAGTGTTCCCAGAGCCTGGAGAGATCAGACATGTAGAGATCTAGAGATGTAGACAGGCTCGAATGTAGCAGAGCCAGGTCTGTCGTGGGACCTTGTGTGGATTACCTCAGACTTGGGTGTTTTGGGGTTAATAAAGTGGTGGAAGAGGGTGGTCTTAATTCTTTATTTGGAATAAAATACATTTCGCTGTTTGTGTTTTTCTTTCACTTACAGATTAATGATGAGGTGTCTCAGAGATACCTGCCGTGATTAATCTTTGAATTAGTGGCTGCTATGGGCTGCCATTAACGCCTTATTACCCCGATTGCCACCGCACCAGGATAATCGGGATGAGCGAGGTAATTGTTACATCTAATAAATGTGGTAATTCTAGGCGACTGCTGGCTGATATTTTTAGACTGGGGGTGGGGCTCTCAAAAACGTGGGTCTCCCTAGCCTGAGAATACCAACCCTCAGCTGTGAGGCTTTATCTTGGCTGAGTATCAAAATTAATGGGGGACCGCATGCCGTTTTTTTAATTACCTATTTATTTTTTTTACTGTACGATATAGACCCACCAGCGTCTGTGATTGGTTGCAGTCAGACAGCTGTCACTCAGCTTGGGTGCGAGTCTGACTGCAACCAGTCACAGGGAGAAACAGTGAGTATGTAATGAGGCTAATCAGCGGGTGCAGTGAATATGGGATGAGGCTAATGAGTGTGTTGGTAAGAAGGAGAGGCAGCAGGAGCAGTGTGACAGCCACGCTGGTGATCGGTGAGTATGAAGCGGAGAGCGAGGGACTAAGTAACATTATACTGTGACATCCTCATTCCCAGAAACCATATGTGAGTCAGAAATGCATGCAGGCATATTCTCCAGGCTCTCCTCATTAAGTTTCATCACTTTCCCACCCATTTCAGCCTTTTCCTCAGGCCCCCAGACCTCATTGTTGGGTCCAGCAGAAAATTACTTACATTTCCCATTGACTTACATTGTACTCACTATTCGTAACGAATACACGAGTATTACAAAGTACTCGTTACGAGAGTAGTGATTACGGATATTACGTACTCATCTCTAGTCATAAAGTGACGCTGGTCAGAAAAAATGGCCTGGTCAGGAAGGTGAAAACTGGCTCAGTGGTGAAGGGGTTAAAAAAGTAAATAGGGGATTTTCCCAACCTGTAAATCACAGGCTGTTCTATTGGGGGTGTCTTTCAAAGGTGGTGGGAGCTCATCCCATGAATTTCATTAAATTACACAGTGTATAGTGGGATAATTGAAAACCTTCTGGATTCCCTATATTGTAATTAGAGGATAATGCTTATACGGAACAGATGAATTCACAGGTTAAAAAGAAAAAAAAAATCTAAGTTTGTGAGTCCTTTCTAATAACTTTTTATGAAAACTGTGAATCTCCCTTTCCTACATAGCCAACGGGAATCTATCTGGCATGTATAGAGGTTCCAATAACCGATCAAAAAACTTGATCATATGATTACATGTTCTCATGACTTATCAGAAAATGCTTACATACATATACAGGCTCCAATAATCTATCAGAAAATAGGATACTGGAATATGCATATGTAAATAACTATCAAAGGCAATCGGCTAGTCATCTCATGTATACCTAAACAAGTTGAGTATAAAGCCAAAAATGTAAAAAAAAAACAAAAAACTGAGAATTAGTTAAAACAATTCTAAAAAAGGATGGGTCACCCAAAAGACCCGATCCGACAGGATTGTCTATACAAAAAAAAAATAAATGTACATAATCGGAAGATCAGATCATGCATTGAAATACTCAATTATTAAAAATAACAAGTTGTTATATCTCAAGAAGTCCACTAGATGGCCTAATAGGCTCAGAAGGAAATGGGAAGAGAAGAAAAAAGAAAAATTGTTCTAGAATAATGAAATTGTCTCTCCAGTAAAGGAGACAAACTCTAGCACAGCGCCACCTATTGGAAGTAGCGATCCTAAAAGTCACAAGTGGATTTTCAACAATCCATTGCAATATGACTCAGGATATATAAGCCAGATCAGAATCCCAATTTGCACCCTCTAGAATAATGGAAATGATAAATATCTACAAATTTGAACCTCACAAGTGATCATACAAAACAATATGAGGTACGTATAACAGAGTCAAAGTAAGCATAATGTGTCTGAAGAAGAAACCTCTAGAAGACTCAGAACAGAGCTAAAGGAATAAAAACAAGCCTGAACTCTGGGTCCGTCATCTGTCAATGGAAATATAGGGGACTTTCATGTTACTGGTAACACAGGTTCTTGAGAAGCGCCATGGCTTCCCCAAAAAGACATCCAGCAAAATCTGTACACTCAAATCCAAATGCCCTCTCCCTTCTTAGCATCACCTAAACTACATGTAGCGTCCACATGTTTTGCATTTCTATAGTGAGGAGAGCCCTTTAAGTTTATCAGGTGTGTTTCTCCAGAAGCACGAGCTGGGCACAATCTATGGGCACTTTAATGCACAGGCACTACAATGGCAGATTTGCAATTTTCACTTAGCATCGTCCATTGCTGCTTGTTTCTGGTAAACACCCATGGAGTCAAAATAGTCACAACAATTGTGGATAAATTCACAGACAGGTGTCATCTCCAAAATTGGGACACTTGCTTTTTTGGCACTTAGAGGCTTTGTATATGTCCACAAACTATTCTAGGAAAATCTATGCTTCAAGGGTTAAATAGCGCTCTTTACCTCCCTTTCAAGTCTCGCCGTGTGGCCACATATGGGTATTGCCACTTTAAGCAAACATTGTGACACATTTTGGCACTTGTGATCAGTTTTCTCTTGTGAAAATGTAAAATCTGGGGCTAAAACAAACTTTTTGTGGTAAAAATGTAGTATTTTTTTATTCACTGTCCAATGTTATAAAATTATGACATACCTGTAGTGTCAATATTATCACTGCACCCCTAGATGAATTGAAAGGTGTATTTTAGGCTCTGCCAATCTGACATGGCATCCGCAAACCAGAACAGCAAAGTCTGAACTATGCTTTGGCACTACTTCCCTTCTGAACTTATGTAGGGTATTGGCTCACTCAGGAGAAATTGTACAACAAACTGGTCCATTTTTTTCCCTGTTACCCATCATAAAAATGTAAAACTTTCGGTGAAAAACATTTTAGTGGTAAAAATGTATTTCTTTTTCACCGTCCAATGGTATATAATTCTTAGGCACATGTGTTAACATGCTCACTGCAGTCTTGGATGACGTCTTGAGGGATGTAGTTTGTATCATGGGGTCAGTTATCGGGGTTTTTACTTTTGACACCTCTGCCAATGTTACATGGCACCCTCAAACCATTCCAGCAAAATCTGCACTACAATATGGCGCTCCTTTTCTTCTGAGCTTTGCACTGTGCCTCAAAAGTAGTTTACAACCATATATTGGGTATTGGCAAACTCTAGAGAAATAGTGTAACAAGTTATACCTTTCTTTTTCTCTAATTACCTTTTTGAAAATTTAAAGCTTGGTTGCCAAAGCAACATTCTATTGGACAAAATGGTTAATTTTAATTTACTCAGCCCAATGTTAAAAATGCTCACAATACCACTGGATAAATTCCTCCTGATGTGTAGTTTCCAAAGTGGGGTAACTTGTGAGAGTTACTGATATTTTGCCATGTCAGGGGCCCTTTAAATGTAACATGGCATCTGGAATCTGTTTCAGCCAAAATGGTGCTCCAAAATTCATATAGCGCCCTTTCCCTTCTGAACCCAGCCATGCACCCAAAAAGTAGTTATCCTCCACGTGTGGGGTCTTGGTGTATACAGGAGAAATTGCACAACAGATTGCACTGTCCATTTTTTGCTGTCATACTTTTGAAAATTAAAAATTTGGGGCAAATGCAACATGCTTGTAGGAAAAATGTATTTTTTCATTTGCCGTTAAATTCTGTGATGCACTTGTCTGTTCAAAGTCCTCACCACACCTGTAAATAAAATCCTTCAGGGGTTTAGTTTCCAAAATGGGGTGACTTGTGTGTAGTTTCCACTGTATAGGCACATCAGGGGCTCTGTAAATGGAGCATGGCATCCACTACCTATTTCAGACAATTTTGCGCTCCTATAGTCGATTGGTGCTTCTTCCCTTCTGTGCCCTGCTGTGCGCCTAAACAGTAATTACCCACCATATATGGGGTTTTGGTGCACTCGGGAGAAACCGCTCAACAAATTGTACTCCGATTTTTCAAAGGTGCAACAACCTGTGGCCCACCGAGCTTTTGTACACGCCTAAAATTAGGGACACTGCTGGATCATAAGCCAGGCAGCGTCCACCGTGTCTTCATCTGCCTCATTATGAGTTTTCAATCCGGGTTTCTGTCTGAATTTCATATTTCAGAGATTTCCATGGAAACCCCAATGTAAGTGCTCAACATAGAGTGCAGGATGTTTTTGAGCTCAGCCTTACTGCGATCTTTGGGAGACAGAATAAACTAATCAACAGCAGGTCAAGAGTTTACATGATTTCTTTTATACGCTGTTCTTTGTGCAGTATAAGTGATCTTCAGGGCCGCCGAGTGTAAATATACTTGGGCTTCTGCTGGGCTCTGTGCAGAGCTGACATGTTTTTACAGTCAACGGTCAGGAAGGAATTGCAACCCCTTGCATGCAGCCATCACCGGTTTTCTTGTGCAGAACGGTAGTTCTGCTCTGAGATCTCATCAGGACCTGATTGAATCATTTCCTGTTAACCCTTTGTGATATTCATTGTGCCACGATCAATAGCGAACGCTGAACATAGATGTTTCAGAAGAGCAGTGAATGGTTCTCTTACCGCTCCCGGCTCTCCTGGGTTGTCATGGCAGCCGGAGGTCACATGATGACCTCTGGGTCTGCCATGTACGGAGGCCTGACGCTGCCTGTGTAATGCAGTGCTATGCTGCTGCATGGCAATGCATTATACCAGGGATCAGACAAAGTAAAGTTAATGTCCCATGTAAAAAAAAAAGGTTACAAAAGTAAAAAAAAACAACAAAACTTGCAAAATGTAAAATAAAAAAAATCACAAATTATGCCCAAAAATACATTTATATAAAATCAAAAATAAAAAAGTGCACATATTTGGTATCGCCGCTTCTGACCCGACCTGATCTATAAAACTGTCACACTATTTAACCCCTTCAGTGAACAGTTTAAAAGAATGTATCAAAAAAATGCTTTTTCATCATACTACTTAATAAAGTAGAATAAAACGCAATCAAAAAGTTAAACAGAAATTTAAATGGTATTACTGAAACCTTCATCTTGTCCCACAAAAAAACAAGCTGCCACACGGCTCCATCAGCGGAAAAATAAGTTACAGCTCTAAAAATACAGCATTGCCCCCCCCCCCCAAATTATTTTTTTTTTTTTGTGTAAAAGTGGCAAAACATAAAAGATATAAATGTGGCATTACTGTATCTGTACTGACCTGAAGAATAAAGCTGTGTTGTTACTTTTACCTAACAGTGAACGGTAGTGTTGAGCGAGTAGTTGACTATTCGTACTCGCTATGCTGTCAGCAAGTACTGTCCGTCACTCGCATATTTGTTATGAGTAGTGGGTGCAATGCAAGTCAATGGGAAATACTCACTAAGTAGCGAGTATCCCAAAGCCGTACTTTTCGTGCAAGTAGCTCAACACTAGTGAACGGCGTTAAAAAATGTTAATTTTACCTACCAAAAATGAGAATATAGTAACGATCCAAAAATGTTGTGTCCGAAAATAGTACCAATGTTCCGCAAAAAACAAGACCTCACGTGGCTGGCTCTCTAAATGCGACATGGCATCCACTCATGATTCCAGACAATTGTGCGCTCTAAAATTCAAATGACGCGCCTTCCTTTTCGAGCTCTGCCGTGCACCCGAACAGTAGAATTCCACCATATATGAGGTATCTGCATACTCAGGAAAAATTGCACAATAAATTGTATGGTGCATTTTTTCCTGATACCCATGTGGGAAAAAGCTACCTTTTTGAAGTAACAATTGTGTGATAAAAATGTATTTTTTAATTTTCACAGGTCAACGTTATAAAATTCTGTGAAGTTCCCAGGGTTCAAGGTGCTCACCAAACATTTAGATATATACATATAGAATTGTAGAAAATGGCACTCACCAGATCTTGCTCTGAAGAAGATTATTTTATTCAAACGTGGAGGTTACATGTGTGTTGGGGCCGGCGGGGAGGGAGTGCACGCCGGACACGTCAGACGACGGCCGTTTCGCACTTGCTCTCAGTGCTTCAGAGACGAGCTGAAGCACTGAGAGTAAGTGCGAAACGGCCGTCGTCTGATGTGTCCGGCATGCACTCCCTCCCTGCCGGCCCCCCCCCCACATGTAACCTACACGTTTGAATAAAACAATCTTCTGCACAGCAAGATCTGGTGAGTGCCATTTTCTACAATTCTATATGAAATATTGTCTTCCCAATAATGTGCACCCCAGAGCAGCACCGATCTCTACCTGTGTGTTTTAGACTGTGAAACATTTTTATAAATATTTTATTATATCTTTTTTGTAGGACAACGCTGAAGATCTGACCTTTAAAATATAATGTAAAGTAGTCAGTGTACGGATTGTGTAGTGTAAATTTGGTTTGTCCTCTATATAACTCAAAATACAGGCATTAATCTCTAAACCACTGGCAACAAAAGTGAGTACACTCCAAATGAGTAACCAAATTGTGCCCAAAGTGTCAATATTTTGTATGGCCACCATTATTTTCAAGCAGTACCTTAACTCTCATGGGCACAGAGTTAACTAAACGTCCACAAGAGCCATTGGAATCCTCTTCCACTCCTCCATGATGACATCATGGAGCTGGTGGATGTTAGAGACCTTGTGCTTCTCACTCTTCCATTTGAGAATGCTCAATAGGGTTTAAAGTGAACCAGTCAGATCCAATATGCACCCAAAACCACAAGTAGTTCTGGGTGCATATTGCTAATCCCTGCCTAACTGTCCCTATATACACTAGCATAGATAAAGAGATCTTTAGAAAAAGTATTTCTAAAGATCTTATATCGTATGCTAATGAGCGAGGGGACTAGTCTCCTGGACGTTAGTTCCCCTTGCCAGTCGGCTCTATTAGCATGTTAGAACGCCCCTGGGGCCCCTGTGGGTGTACGAACATGTTAATGAATACGCAGCGTCACAGGATGATCTCACTCACCTCTCCGCTGCCATTGCTGCTCGACTCTAGATTTCGGTTCAGTGCGCATGACTCTGGAGTTTGGGTCATGCTCACTATGAAGCTGGGTGTACGCGTCCTGGCTTCAAACTGAAGTAGTGCGCATGACCCAAACTCCGGGGTCATGTGCACTGGGCCGAAATCCAGCATCGAGCGGCGAAAAGGTGAGTGAGCTCATCCTGTGACGCTGCATATTCATTAGCATGTTAGCACGCCCACAGTGGCGTACTAATATGCTAATGGGGCCAACTAGCAAAGGAAACGAACGGGGACTAGTCGCTTAGCTCATTAGCATACAGTAAAAGATCTTTAGAAATACTTTTTCTAAAGATCTCTTTATGCTAGTGTATACAGGGACGGTTAGGCAGGGATTATCAATATGCACTCAGAACTGCTCGTAGTTCTGGGTGCATATTGGACCTGACAGGTTCCCTTTAAGTTTAACTCCTTTCTTTACCTTTTAGTTTCTTTAGCAAGGCAGTTGTCACGCTGGTGACGAGGATGTGACTGGATAGGGATCCCTAAGTTGGCCCTCAGACTAGGTAGGACCCTGAGCTGACCCTCAACCCAGAGGTACACTCGATGGTAGTGAGGTCTGGGCCCCCAGCATTTCCCTATCTCCTGTCCAAGACCTTAATGTAACACTCTCCACATCCACCACTCAGGGGTTGGGCAGGAACAGTAGTCACAAAACCCCATCGACAAACAATACAGTCTGGGGGAACAACAAAACTTATGCACCCCAAAAACAAACACCAGGGGGACTACAACAAGGTGTGTAGGGGGTAAGTAAAGTAAGGTGAAGGTAACTAATCCAGGGTGCATCCACACCTAACTACTGAAGACAACCGTGGCAGCTGAAAACACCTCCTTCCTGTTCAAGACCAAGCTCCAGAATGAATTCTGAATAACTGGCACCCTTTGCTGGGAGCAGAGGGTATTTATCCAGGTTGGTAGTGGTTATCAGCGAAAACACCTGAGCAGGGTTAAAAAGCTTGCTGCTAGCAAGAACACTGCCATTAACCCCATGCATGCCAACAGGAAAAAACACATTTTATGTGTAGAGTCTCAAATGGTAATAAGAAATTCAGAGCCTGAGCCTGTCAAAGGGAGATGATCATGACAGCAGTGGTCGTCTTGGAGGTGTGTTTGTGTTCATTATTATGTTGGAATACTACTCTGAGCAAAAGTTTCCGAAGGGAGATCATGCTCTGCTTCATTATCTCAAAGTACATTTTTGCATTCATGGTTCCCTCAATGAACTGTAGCTCCCCACAGCCGACAGCACTCATGCAGCCCCCAACCATGACACTCCGACCACCATACTTGAATGTAGACAATACACCCTTGTCTCTGTCCTCCTCACCTGGTTGCCGCTCTGCACTCTTGACATAATTTTAACCAAATAAGTTTATTTTGGTCTTCTCAGACCACAAGACATGGTTCAGTGAATCCATGTCCTTAGTCTTCTCGTCTTCAGCAAACTGTTTGCAGGCTTTCTTGTGCATAATCTTTAGAAGAGGCTTCCTTCTGGAACGACACATGCAGGCCAATTTGATGCAGTGTGTGGCTTATGATCTGAGTACTGACAGGCTGACCCTCCACCCCTGGAACTTTAGCAGCAATGCTGGCAGCACTCAAATGTCTGTTTTGTAAAGACAAGCTATGGATATGATATGGATTATGTGTGTTCAATTTCTTTGGTCGACTTTGTCGAGGCATGTTCTGAGTGGAACCTCTGTTGTTAAACTGCTGTATGGTCTTGGCCACCATGCTGCAGCTCAGTTTCAGCATGATGGCAGTCTTCTTACAGCCTACCCCTTTTTTTTATGTGGAACAACAATTCTTTTTTTTTTTTTCTTCAGATCCTCAGAGAATTCTTTACCAAGAGGTGCCATGTTGAACTTCCAGTGACCAGTATGAGAGAGTATGTGAGCGATAACACCAAATCTCACCCCTGAGATCTTGTAAGGGCTCATGCGCACGTAACTGCAGAATCTTCAGCAGCGATTTGACAGCACATGTGCGCATCAAATCGCTGCAGAAAGACTGCATAATGAATGCAGTATTTTTGTTAAAAAAAAAGCCGATTTCATGCGCTCTGGATGCTGCCCCCACCATAGACAGAGTGGGAGCAGCATCCAGAACGCAGAAATATTTAACATGCTGCTTTTAGGAACGCACGGATGTGAGTAAAAATGTTAGCACCCAAATCGCTGCGTTCATAAAAGCATCGTGCGCACGTGTCATGCACAATCTTCATAGCTTACAAGAAAAGCCACAGCCACTCCATAGTTTACCAGGAAATTATGTGACAATACAGTAAAACCATAGTGATCACAGTACCTGGATGGGGACTAGGACAAGTCGTTTATACTTAAATACAAACAAGAGAAAATACGACCAGAGTCCAAGTTACAAAGGTGAAAAACTTTATTGGTGGATAGGTGCAGGGCGGCACTAACAAGTGTGGACATAGGCAATGATCTTCAGCAGACTGCTGACAAACCATAAATAGTTATTACTAATAGGAGGTAACGATTACATGTAAACCATTATACCTATGTATACAGTATGGTAATCAACAGTCCACCAGGGAGACTGCATGAAATACATTTGAATAAAGACTGGTCACAAACCAAAACAACCTCATCAATGGACCATGGCAAACCCATAGAGTATAATAACTATTTATGGTTTGTCAGCAGTCTGCTGAAGATCATTGCCTATGTCCACACTTGTTAGTGCCGCCCTGCACCTATCCACCAATAAAGTTTTTCACCTTTGTACCTTGGACTCTGGTCGTATTTTCTCTTGTTTGTACAATCTTCATAGCTTGTGCAGGGGACGCAGGACACATGCATTTACGCTGCAGTGCTAAAGGCAGCCTAAATGCATGATAATAAGCGACGTGCACATAAGCTCTAACACTAATGAATCACATGACATCAGGGAGGGAAACTGTCAAATTGCGCACGATTTGGCCATTTTCACATAGGGGTGTACTCACTTCTGTTGCCAGCGGTTTTGACATTAATGGCTGTGTTGTTATTAGAGTGCACACCACATTTACACTGTTATACAAGCTGTACTCTGACTTCTTTTTATCAGTGTCATCGTCAGGGTTGTCCTATGAAAAGATAGATTTACAAAAATGTGAGGTGTGTATTCACTTTTGTGTTTACTGTATGTAAATGAGCTGTGAAGTTCTATGGGCTGGACACAACTCTCTTAGAAAATCTGCCTTCAGGGCTTATTTTTCAAGAAAGAACGTGTTGCCAATGTGAACCAAGCAATGACTGACACTTAGCTTTCATAATCACACAGCTGTGCAATGATATCCGAACTAACACGTACAGAAGTGAACTTTCCCATGACATATACAGTGCTGGCCAAAAGTATTGGCACCCCTGCAATTCTGTCAGATAATACTCATATTCTTCTTGAAAATGATTGCAATCACAAATTCTTTGGTATTATTATCTTCATTTATTTTGCTTGCAATGAAAAAACACAAAAGAGAATGAAACAAAAATCAAATCATTGATCATTTCACACAAAACTCCAAAAATGGGCCAGACAAAAGTATTGGCACCCTTAGCCTAATACTTGGTTGCACAACCTTTAGCCAAAATAACTGCGAACAACCGCTTCCGGTAACCATCAATGAGTTTCTTACAATGCTCTGCAGGAATTTTAGACCATTCTTCTTTGGCAAACTGCTCCAGGTCCCTGAGATTTTAAGGGTGCCTTCTCCAAACTGCCATTTTGAGATCTCTCCACAGGTGCTCTGTGGGATTCAGGTCTGGACTCATTGCTGGCCACTTTAGTAGTCTCCAGTGCTTTCTATCAAACCATTTTCTAGTGCTTTTTGAAGTGTTTTGGGTCATTGTCCTGTTGGAAGTCCCATGACCTCTGAGGAAGACCCAGCTTTCTCACACTGAGCCCTACATTATGCTGCAAAATTTGTTGGTTGTCTTCATACTTCATAATACCATGCGCACGGTCAAGCAGTCCAGTGCCAGAGGCAGCAAAGCAACCCCAAAACATCAGGGAACCTCCGCCATGTTTGACTGTAGGGACAGTGTTCTTTTCTTTGAATGCCCCTTTTTTTTTTTTCTTTTTTTTTTTTTTTTTCCTGTAAACTCTGTTAATGGCTTTTCCCAAAAAGCTCTACTTTTGTCTCATCTGACCAGAGAACATTCTTCCAAAATGCTTTAGGCTTTCTCAGGTAAGTTTTGGCAAACTCCAGCCTGGCTTTTTTATGTCTTTGGGTAAGAAGTGGAGTCTTCCTGGGTATCCTACCATACAGTCCCTTTTCATTCAGACGCCGAAGGATAGTACGGGTTGACACTGTTGTACCCTCGGACTGTAGGGCAGCCTGAACTTGTTTGGATGTTGGTCGAGGTTCTTTATCCACCATCCGCACAATCTTGCGTTGAAATCTCTTTTCAATTTTTCTTTTCCTTCCACATCTAGGGAGGTTAGCCACAGTGCCATGGGCTTTAAACTTCTAGATGACTGCGCACCGTAGACACAGGAACTTTCAGGTCTTTGGAGATGGACTTGTAGTCTTGAGATTGCTCATGCTTCCTCACAATTTGGAGTGTCACGTCCTCAGACAGTTCTTTGGTCTTCTTTTCTCCATGCTCAATGTGGTACACACAAGGACACAGGACAGAGGTTGAGTCAACTTTAATCCATTGCAACTGGCTGCAAGTGTGATTTAGTTATTGCCAACACCTGTTAGGTGCCACAGGTAAGTTACAAGTGCTGTTAATTACACAAATTAGAGAAGCATCACATGATTTTTAAAACACTGCCAATACTTTTGTCCACCCCCTTTTTTATGTTTGGTGTGGAATTATATCCAATTTGGCTTTGACAAATTTTTTACTTTTTTTTTTTCATTGAAAATAAATTAAATGAAGATAATACCAAAGAATTTGTGATAATACTCAGTTTCTTCTTGAAAATGATTGCAATCTGACAGAATTGCAGGGGTGCCAATACTTTTGGCCAGCACTATATTTGCACTGCAGTTGTCCTCTCAAGTGCTTCAGCTTCCATCTTCCTGGCAGCCAGTTTATGGGGGAGGGGCATTTCAGAAGAGCTGACAGCACTGTAAGGCTCTGTTCACACTAGAAAAATGATTTTTCTTAAGAAATTTCTTAAGAAATTTCTTGGAGTGAAGATTAGCGCACCTGCGTTAAAGTAACGCACCAATAACGCAGGTGCGTTTTTGGTGCAGTTATTTTCAGGTTGGTCCCTGCGATTTTTAATGCTTTTACAGCAATAAAACACATTGAAAAAGAAAAAAAAAATGAAGAAGGGGAGATAAATAGATAATATAGATAGATGAGAGAGATAGATATTTAGGGGAATAGATAGATAATAGAGGGATAGATATTCCAGCTTTATTTATGATGTTTGTGTTCCCCCCACACACTGCAGTTCTCACGGCCGGTAATGTGTTCCCATCACCGACTGTGAGAAATGACCTGGAATTAAATGCAGCATCGCTCAGGGAGCTGCATTGTGCACTCGCTCACAGACGCCGCTGGACATCGCTGTGGATTACGCCGGAGCTGTGTTCGGGGGGTTTAATAAAGTGGAGCTTTTTGTCTTTTATTCCAAATAAAGGATTTTTTGGTGTGTGAGAGTGTTTCTTTACTTTAACTTACAGATTAGTGAAGGCATGTCATAGACACTGCCATTACTAATATTGGACTTAGCGGCAGCTATTGGTTGCCGTTAACTCCATATTACCCTGATTGCCACCGCATCACGGCAACAGGAAGAGCCGGTAACACCCCGGGCTGTCGCATAATGGATGCGACAGTCCCGGGCAGCTGCGGGCTGATATTCTGGGCTGCGGGAGGGCGGGGGCATTAACTCTGGCCCTCGCCCTCCCCAGCCTGAGAATACCAGGCCGCCGCTGTGTGCTTACCTGGCTGGACGGTAAAAATACGTCGGAGCACACGTTGTTGTTTTTTTTTTCTCTTCTCCTTCCTCTCCTAGTGACAACTTCCTTGCAAAACGCAGGGCAAGGATGTACACTATGTCACGAAAAACGCGAAATAACGTGAGAATAACGCAGGAATAACGCACATAACTTGCTACCTGCGTTATTCCATGCGCTATTTCATGATTAAATTACAGTCAATGGAGTGAATAACGCAGTTAGCTGCAGAAAAGAAGTGACATACTTATTCTTTTTCTTAAGAAAATACTGAAAGAATTTTCTTAAGAAAAAAAACGCAGTGTGTGCACAGCTAATTTTTTTTGCCGTAGGTTTTGCTGGGGAATGTCTGCAGAAAGGTTATAGGAATTTCTCAAGAAATTTCTGCGGCAAAAACGCTGGTAAAAAACGCAGTGTGTGAACATAGGCTAAATGTGTTTGCAATCAGACAAGGTTCAACATTGTTGTAGTATGTTGCCATCTAACTGAAGATCTGCGTGTGATAATGGGAAAGAAATGTGAACGTTTACATGTCTCACACTATCTCCCCTTTTATTTAAAATAAACCCTAGAGGTAAATTCTCACGTAAATCTTTGTGCGGTCCACAGATCTTAACAGCTTATTTGCATAAAATAAAAATGAGGAATGAATAAGACATCGGGATCAGAGATATCAAGGTATAATTTTATTCAACTTTGTCACCTGCATGCCCATATGAGCGGTTAATCCTACTGGAAGCTTCCTTTAAGTACTATACTTATTCTTCATCTCAGTTTTAACTTGCTTTTATTAAAAGGAGTATGACAATACAAAAACACTACTCAAACTAGTCACAGCACTTTCTTGCTTCCCATCTGCATCTGCCAGAAAAACATTCATTCAGATATGCTTTTGAGGTGTTCGGTATATCGTTGGTGTGGCGAGGTAGTTCTCAATTACTTAATTTGTATCTATGCCACTTCTTCCTCTACCTTGATTGACATGTCAGGCTATAGAAAAGCAAGGAAAGGGCGGAGATGGCTCGAAAACAAATAGATTTGAAAGTGCACTCTGCTGCTTGGCCATGCCAAGGGTTCTGGAGCACCTTTATGAGCGTATTTTCATAAAGAACTATTTCTGGCAAACACAGCAATGGATTCTGCCCATACAGATGTTTTTGATATGTTTTGTTCTCTACAAGAGATTGCTCTTGGTTTGAACGGTCATTTTGTGCTGACAGACTGCAGTTACGGTGTGATTTATTGAACATTTATTTCACAGTAATGGCTTGAAAGTGTTGTCACCCTTTAAATTGTTCCAGAAAATGAGTCATTTCTCCCAGAATATTAAAAATGTTTTGTTATACATGTGTTTATTTTCTTTGTGTGTATTGGCACAACACAGAAAAAAACTGCGTTAAAAAACTGGAAAGTGGACATAATTTCGCAAAAAATTAAAAAAATGGGTCAGACAAAATTATTGACACCCTCAATATTTGGTTGCACACTCTGGAATAAATAACTGCAATCAATCGCTTCTTATAACCACCAGCAAGCTATTACACCTCTCAACTGAAAATTTTGCACCACTCTTCTTTTGCAAACTGCTTCAGGTCTTATATTTGAAGGGTGCCTTCTCCCAACAGAAATTTTAACATCTCTCCACTGGTGTTCAGTGGGGTTTAGATTCGGACCCATTGCTGGCACTTCAGTACTCTCCAGCACTTTGTTTTTATCCATTTCTGGGTTAGGACTAAGAGGTTATCCTTGAAACGCGTTAATCTGGACTATCCTGACCTGTTTTTATAAGTGTATCTCTGTATGTGAACCTACTTTTTTATGATGTTGGAATAAAAGATGAGTTTTTTTTATATGTGCTGGACCTACTACATTTTTCTCATTTGGATTTCTGGGTGCTTCTTGAAGTATATTTGGGGTCACTGTCCTGGTGGAAAACCAAACCCAGCTTTCTGACACTGGGCACTACATTGCACCCCAAAGTCCTTTGGTAATCTTCAGATTTCATTATGCCTTGCACACAATCAAGGCCCCCAGTGCCAGAGGCAGCAAAACAAACCCAAACCATCTTTGAGCTCTACCATAGTTGACTTTAAATATTGTGTTATTTTCTTTGTGGGTCTCATTCTTTTTTCAGTAAACAATAATAATAATGCGCTTTACCAAAAAGCTGTATCTTGGTCATATCTGTCAACAAGACACTTTCCCAGAAGGATTTTGGCTAAGGCGCCGCTCACATCAGTGGTATTTTGCCGCAATGCCGGATCCGGTACAAATGCGTTTCAGCTCAATTCACCCCTAATGGAGTCGCGGCGGGATGCGGTTGCGTGCAACACAACGCAACTACATGTGACCACATGTTGCCGCGATTCCATAGGAAATGAATGGAGCTGAAACGCATTTGTACCGGATCCGGCCCTGCGGCAAAATTCTGCTGATGTGAGCGCGTCCTTACTCACGTACATTTTGACAAACTGCAGTCTAGCTTTTTTATGTCTGTGTCAGCAGTGGGGTCCTCCTGGGTCTCCAGGCATAGCGCTTCATTTCATTCTAATTTAGGTGGATAATTTGCACGGACACTGATGCACTCTGAGCCTGCAGGACAGATTGAATTGCTTTGCAACTTGATTGGTTCTGCTTATCCACTATCCTGTGTTGCAACTTTTCATTAATTTTTCTCTGCCATCCACGTTCGGCAAGATTAGCTAAAGAGGCGATGGTTGTAAACGCCCTGATTATGTTGCGCACTGTGAACAAAGGAACATCAAGATCTCTGGCGATGGACATGTAACCTTAAGTTTGTTGATATTTTTCAACAATTTTGTTTCTCAAGTCAACAGGCAGTTCCCTTTTCCTCTTTCTGTTCTTAATGCTTAGTGTGGCGCACGCACGCGCACACACACTGTAAAGATTGAGTCAACTTCTCTCCTTTTTATCTGGCTCCAGGTTTGATTTGCATATTACCCATACCTATTATTTTGTCCAGCCCATTTGTTTCGGGGACCTTATGTGAAATTGTGAATTTTTTTTGTCCTTTTTCTGTGTGGTGTTCCAACACACACACACACACACACACACACACACACACACACACACACACACTAAACGTCTATGAAGAAAACGTGTAATTGCAATAAATTTCTGGGACAAATACGTCTTAATTTTCTGGAACAATTTCAAGGGTGCCAACACTTTCAGCCATGACTGTAATTGCTTGTTTTATTAGCTGAGATGTTGAATAGCATCTGTTTTTTTTGGCATTTATATTATCTTCGTCCTTTCCTTATTTTCTTTTTTTTTTAAATTTTAGAATGGCCCAGAAGTGAAAAAGTATGGCCCTTTCCATCCCTATGTGAATGCCAAGGTGTGTACACCGCTTTCCTAAAGCACTGTGTGTGTTATTTTTATCTATTTTATATCTTTTACCTATAGCTTCAGGATGTTGAGTCTTAGAAAAATACCTAATATCAAGAGTTAAAAATGTACACAAAAAAGTATAACTTTCTGGTATTGCAAATCTTAAAAATTATATACTGGGCTCTGTACCTGTAATACAGATGCTACTGGTCTTTGGTTAGGTTTTATATGCAAAATAATTTTTAGTGTGACTCCAAACAGGGCATTTTAGGTTTTAGACTTTTTATTCACGTTCTAGGTTTTATCCATATTCTACATTTTGTTTGAATGCCTCTATAGTTATTTTTTGCCATCAGTGCATTCAATTTTAATAAGCTTCTTTAATGGTCACTTTCATTTCTATAAACTGTTCACTTATCGGATGGCCAAACAAAATATCCGGTAGTTGTCTCCCTTTTCCATAACTTGCTCTCCAGTGCAGAGACTGTGGCATGGTTCCAGCAAGTGAGGTACATCTGTTGCTTTGCTCCTGTGTTCAGCCAATAAGGGCTTATAATGGGGAGATATGTTTTCAGTACAGGGCAGGAAAGTCATTGCCCACTGTCAAAAGCATTGCATGCTAGTAAGTCTGCTTTCACACTATGTTTTTTTAACATGTGTCATGAACATTTTTTTGCTGTAAAAGTCGATCTTGTTTTTACAAAGAAAAACGCATGCAAACGCATGTGTTATTTTGCAGGATCCTGTCACTTGAAGTTTATGGGCGGGCATTGGAGTCATGTGATCGGGAGTGAGGGGAACTGAACGTGATAGACTGGCAGCCGGCATCTGACAGCTGCGGACGTTGGTAATCAAGGTAAACATCGGGTAACTAAGCGAAGTGCTTTACTTGGATACCCGATATTTACCTTGGTTACGAGCGTCCACCGCTCTCAGGAGAGAGAGGGGGAGAGGGAGATTCATCACGCCAGGCTGGTTTCTGGGCATGCTCAGTAGAGCAAGCAGGATCCTGTCTATCAGCATGCCAGCGTTCATATACGTTTGTGTGCAGTATAGTCAGGATCCAGTGAAAAACAGTATTTGGACGCAGCTCAAAAAAGCTCCAAGGAGCGTTTTTGAAAAAAGTTAAAAAACTGCAAGTTGCTGGATCCTCACTATAACGCATGCAAACGCATGTGAACGCATGTTGACGCGAGTCCATTGCAAATGCATTGAAATGAAAAAGCATTTGCACTGGATCCGTTTTTGCGTTAAAAAAACGTTCAGGACGCATGTTAAAAAAACGTAGTGTGAAAGCAGTTTAACGGAGGTAAAAATTGTTCCGCCAGTACCTCTAGTAATGGCAGATAACTGATGAATAGAGACCATCCACTGAAAATTACTGGACAAAAGTTGCATTGCGTGAGAATCGGGACAGTTCCTATACTTATTAGATCAGTCTTTGCATCAAAGCTATTTTATTGTTTTTTATGTGGGGTATGAGGGCAGAAAACAATACTTTTTAGTCTTATTTTTCAGTGAAAAGATCAGTACCCCTTCACCCTCAAAACTATTTTTATCTACATGACCAGCGTCACTTTGAGAAATAACTCTGGGATGCTGTGATTCTGAGTATTTTTTTACACGTTTTATTTCATATTAGTGGACGTATTGGTATGCCCAAGGTCGTGTCTGTCTGTCTGACATGTGCAGCTAACAGGCACGTGTGGGTAGGAGTTGCATGCACGCCTGTTAACTAGTTAAATTCTGTTGTCGTCAGTCTTTAACAGCTTTATGTAACGTGCATCGGTGGGAGCGCACCATTCCCGACACCATCCTCATCCTCGTGATGTGATCACAAGGTGCTAATGGGTTGTCATGACAGCCAGGGGTCAGTTGATGACCCCTGTGTCTGTTATGACGTCGCTCCTGTGAACGATGGCTTAGCCTCGGCATTCACAGGAGATCATGATTTCTGCTGTACAGAGCAGTGCTGAAGCATTGCTCTGGACAGCACAAGCGATCAGAAGGCTGCAACTTGAAGTGACTAGTACAAACAATTAAGTGTAAGAAAAAAGTTTAAAAATATAAATTAAAAAAAAGCACAAAAATACCCACAATTTCAAATCCTTTGCCCCATTGAAAATAAAAAAAACTAAAAAAAACTACATATTTGCCATTATTGTGTTCAAAAATACCCGTTCTATCAAAATACAAAATAAATTCATTTGATTGGTAAAAGGCGTAAGTAGAATAAAAATCAAAATGCTACAATTACGTGTTTTGGGTTAATGCAACATTGCAATAAACGCAATAACAGATGATCAATACGTCGCATCTACCCAAAAATTGAATAAACACCGTATTTTTCGTTTTATAAGACGCTCTGGATTATAAGACACACCCCAAATTTAGAGAAAAAAAAAGGTTAAAAAAAATATGGGGTGCGTTTTATAATCCGGTGGTGTCTTACCAGGGGGCAGCAGCTGTGGAGGAGCCGGGGTCACCGGAGTCAGCGTTTTTGCTTGCGTACGGCGGCGGTGCAGAGGGGGACCAGATGTTAACTGGGGGCTGTTGCACTGTCCTGGGGCAGCCGGCACTGCTCTGTACCTAGACAGCGGGCGCTGCTCTGTTCTGCTGCTCGCTGTGGGTGGTGAGTCATGGGACATTCTGAATATGTCAGCGGTGTAGGCTCCAAAGAAATGGCGGTAGGAGTCTGCGCATGCGCAGATGAGAACTTGAGCTGAGAGCTCCATCTGCACACTCGCCGAGCGCCAATATTTGAAGCCCTCACTGCAGACATCTTCAGAATGGCTTGTACCTTACTGCCTGTCGCTCAGACCTCACTGCCCGCTGCACGACAGACCTCACTGCCGGCCGCACGACAGACCTCACTGCCGGCCGCACGACAGACCTCACTGCCGGCCGCACGACAGACCTCACTGCCGGCCGCACGACAGACCTCACTGCCGGCCGCACGACAGACCTCACTGCCGGCCGCACGACAGACCTCACTGCCGGCCGCACGACAGACCTCACTGACGGCCGCACGACAGACCTCACTGCCGGCCGCACGACAGACCTCACTGCCGGCCGCACCACAGACCTCACTGCCGGCCGCACGACAGACCTCACTGCCGGCCGCACGACAGACCTCACTGCCGGCCGCACGACAGACCTCACTGCCGGCCGCACGACAGACCTCACTGCCGGCCGCACGACAGACCTCACTGCCGGCCGCACGACAGACCTCACTGCCGGCCGCACGACAGACCTCACTGACGGCCGCACGACAGACCTCACTGCCGGCCGCACGACAGACCTCACTGACGGCCGCACGACAGACCTCACTGCCGGCCGCACGACAGACCTCACTGCCGGCCGCACCACAGACCTCACTGCCGGCCGCACCACAGACCTCACTGCCGGCCGCACCACAGACCTCACTGCCTGCCGCACAACAGTGCACAGCATTGCCCCGGCCTCCTGTGAGCCCTCTCCACCACCCCCCGGTAAGCTATATTCGGATTTTAAGACGCATCCCTCGTTTTCCTCCCAAAAACTATGCTTTTATTTAGTTACAGCAGGGTATGTTTTCACAATTTTTTCCTTGGTTTCTCTTTGTCTCATGGCCAGTGTGAACATGGTCTCACAAGTTCCATGTATACCATCTCATACTCCGGCTCACTTTTTTGTTTTTATGTAGCCGCCCGAGATTGTTGCATCCTTTTGATGCGACAAGCTTGGCGCTTTACCCAGTTCTCCCCAATTGCCCTGTTGTGGCAATTGGGCTAATGAGGGGTTAATAGCGCATCACTGTTATCAAGCCCAAAATTAGTGATGAGAAGAGGTCTATGAGACCCCCATTACTAATCCTAGAACTGAAAAGAATTAAACACAAACACAGATAAAAATCTTTTATTTGGAATAAAATACTAAAAACACCCTCTTTACCCACTTTATTAACCCCCTAAACACCCCTGCAGGTCAGACGTAATCCACATGAGGTCTCACGGCGATTCAGCTCTTCCTGCTGTGAGTGCCGAAAGACAATGACATCACTCAGGTTATTTGCGGTCACAGGTGGGAACCTCCAGTGTCATCGCGGCTCAGTCTCGATCTGCACTCACAGCGGGCAGTCATGCTCTGACTGCGCGCTGTGACTAAGATGTAGCAGAGCTGAATTGTCATGGGAACTCGTGTGGATTACATCGGACCTTCAGGGGTGTTTTGGGGGTCAATAAAGTGGTGAAAGTGTTTTTAGTATTTTGTTCCAAATTAAGGATTTTTTCTGTTTGTGTTTATTTACTTTCACTTACAGATTAGTGATGGGGTGTCTCAATCTAGAGCTTAGTAGGAGGCTTTAGTAGGAGCTGTGGGCTATTATTAAACCCTGCTATTACCCCAATTGCCACCGCACCAGGGCAACGGGAAGAGCCTGGTAAAACGCCAGGCTTGTCGCATCTAATAGATGCTCCCCAGTCTGAGAATACCAGCCCCCTACTGTCTTGCTTTATCTTGGCTGGGTATTCAAGTTGGGAGGGGGGGCCACACTTCGTTTTTTGTCTGTTTTTTTTTAAATTATTTAAATATTTTTAAATAGCCGCATGCGGTTCCTCTTGTTTTGATACAGCCAAGATTTACACTCAGCCATGGGATTAATCTGTGCTGGGTATCATAATACAGAGGGACCCTACACCAATTGTTTCTTTTTATTTTTCGGTACTGTCCCACATACAGCGCCTTTGGTTGCAGTCAGACGTACCTCCAGCCTGTGTGACAGCGTCTGACTTAAACTAGTCACAGACGCCAGGATGGCCGGTGGGCGGGGAAAGCAGCGCATATGCGATGAGCGATAATGAGTGGCCCAGGAAGTGAATGGGAAACCTAGAAGCAGTTTGCCACCATGACGGAGCCTTGGTAAGTATGAAGCACTCGTTTCATTCGTATTTTCTTTATTTTTTCTTTATATTTCTTTTTTAAATTTCTTGAGTGCCGGATGGGGATCAAACACCCGGAATCATGGGTACCTTTGAAACTATGCGGATCCGAACTTTTACAGTCTGTGTCGGCTACCCAGGACGCAAAATATAAGCTCTCAAATAGCCCCAGATCCCGAAAAATGAGAACGCTAGGGGTCTAGGAAAATGGTGACAGGGGACTTTTTTTTTTTACCACTTACGGTAGATAAAATAAAAATAAAAAAAAAAACAAAAAAGAACAAAACTTTATGTTTGGTATCTACAAACTTGTACTGACCTGGGGCATCATACCAGCAGGTCAGTTTTACCTTACAGCAAACATGGTAAATACGCCCCACACCCAGAAAAATATTGTGAAATTGTATTTATTTATTTATTTTATTTTTATTTTTTTATTTATTTTTTTTTTGCAATTTCACTGCACTTAGAATTTTTTTTCTGTTTTGCAGTGCAGTTATGTTTACAATTGTACGCTGATACCTCATTTTAGTGGAAAACTACTGCTTGGTTGCGTGGCAGGCCTCGGAAGGGAAGGAGTACCATTTGACTTTTAGGTCTCATGCGCACGTTGCATTTTTTTTTTGCGTTTCTGCAGCGTTTTGAGCAGCAGCGTCACATTGTCAAAATGCATGCATTCTGGTTCCCCTGCAAAGTCTGAGAATCATGCAAAATCGGTGCGCACGATGCTTTTTGAAACGCAGCGTTTTGATTGTCAAAAATTTGACAAAATCTCTGCGTTTAGAAAAGCAGCATGTCAATTCTTTTGTCCGTTTTGGCAGCGTTCTACACCCATTGAAATCAAATAGTTGTAGAAAAACACTGTCAAAATGTTAAGCAGTGCGTTTGCACTGCGTTTTTGTTGCGATCCGCATGTTATTTTGACATAACAAAGGCAGGTCTTTCGGTCTCTCACTCTCTCTCGGTCAGTCTCTCTCTTTGTCTCAATCTCTCTCTGTCCATGTCGGTTTCTTCCTCCCACCCCCTCTCATACTCGCCGATCCACGCTCACCGGCGTGGCGCTGTGCGGCGTTCACACTGTGGCGGCTTCTCTTTTGAAAATGCCGGCCGCTCATTAATCCATCACGTATTACCTGCTTCCCCTGCCCACCGGTGCCTATGATTGGTTGCAGTCACGCATGCCCCCACGCTGAGTGACCGCTATCTCACTGCATCCAATCACATTTGCTGGTGGGCGTGTCTATATCGAGCAATAAAAAAAAAATAATTAAAAATAAGACGGCGTGCTGTCCCCCCCCCCAATTTGGATACCAGCCAGGGTAAAGCCACACGGCTGAAGGCTGGTATTCTCAGGATGGGTAGATCCACGTTATAGGGAGCCCCCCCAACCTAACAATATCAGCCAGCACCCACCTGGCATTGCCGCATCCATTAGATGCGACAGTCTCGGTAGTCTACCCGGCTCATCCTGAATTGCCCTGGTGCGGTGGCAAGCGGGGTAATGAGTTAATGGCAGCAGCCCATAGCTGCCACTAAGTCCTAGGTTAATCATGGCAGGCGTCTCCCCTGGATACCTTCCATGATTAACCTGTAAGTTAAAGAAAATAAACACACACAACCAAAAAATCCTTTATTTGTAATGAAAGACAAAAAACACCCTCTTTCACCACTTTTTTAACACCTCAAAAACACCTCCAGATCCGACGTAATCCATGCAAGGTCCCACGACGCTTTCAGCTCTACTACATCGGAAGCTGACAGGAGTGGCAGTAGAACACCGCCGCTCCTGTGAACTCCATGCAGCAACTGAAGAGTCACGCGATCAGCTGTGCTGTCACTGAGGTTATTCGAGGCCACCTTTCTCAGGTGGAGGACTGCAGCTGTGGCCGCGAGTAATTTGAGTGAAAGCACAGCTGATCGCGTGGCTCACTGCAGTCACTCAGAGGATTTGTGATCACAGGTGAGTCCTTCACGTGTGACCGTAAATCAAGCCGCGGCACACGCACAGAGCCGCGTGATCACAATAAAGTTGGGTGAAGTTCATCCGAGTTCATTCTGATCGTTCAGCTCTGTCTCGCAGCCAGCCATGCTCTTTTTGACAGTGCGGTCCCACTCTGCTCTGCTGCAAGTCTATGGGGATGCTGCAGAGCCGAGTAGGACCGCACTGTCAAGAATGTGCGTTCTGGAAGCATCCAGAATGCATGAATTCAGCAGTCATTCTGCAGTAACAATGCATCTCAGAACGCAGCTTTTCGGCTGCGTTCTGAGACGCACATGCAGTGACTATACGCTGCGGAATAGAATGCAACATCCGCACATAGCCTAATTGCGCAAAATTGGCTAGAATAGATAGCGGGCTCAGCTGCGTCACAGAATTATATAACATTGAGCCGTAAAAAAAAATAAATAAAATTTTTGCTCCCAAAAATGTTGCCTTTTTCACCCATTTTGCTTTTCCAGAGCCTTTGTGCTACCAGTAATGGGAAAATCCCCTAAATTTCCATTGACAGATGATAGACCTTAGAGGGGCTTTTTTTGTGGATTGAGTTGAAGGTTTTATTGGGAACATTTTACATAAAATTTTGGATCACATTTGTCAAGTATTCTGTGCTGAGTACTTGCGTCGATGGTTTTCATCTAAATCTGCAAATGACGTGATTCAGATTACACTCCCAACAAATCCATTTACTTTAATGAGGCAGCAGTTACACTGGACTCCGTCTGGCCTCTAAGTGGTGTCCTTCTTTGAAGAAGTGCACAAAACTGTGTTCGACCGAGCTTTTATAAATGCTTAAAAAAATGCACACTGCTGAATCGTAGGCCAGACAGATTAAATGTGCGTTTGGTTTATTCAGTCTTAATCGGTCACGCCTTAAAAGAAACAAGGGTGAAATCCGGCACAAGAATACAAACTGAAAATAACAAGTCCATATAAAGCTGCGCAGCCCACCCTCTCAAAATAATGGCCAGCTTGTAGGCAAGAGCAACACCACTGGAGGTCTGTACAACTCCACCCAGAGACACTTGAATGAGACTAAAGGGTACTTTACACGCTGCGATAACTGTACTGATATCGCTAGCGAGCGTACCCACCCTCGTCGGTTGTGCGTCACGGGCAAATCGCTGCCCATGGCGCACAACATCGCTAACACCCGTCACATGGACTTGCCTTCCCTGCAACGTTGCTCTGGCCGACGATCCGCCTCCTTTCTAAGGGGGCGGTTCGTGCAGCGTCACAGCGACGACACACAGCAGCTGTCCAATAGCAGAGGTGGGCCGGAGAGGAGCGGCCGGAATATGACGCCCACCTCCTTCCTTCCTCATTGCCGGTGGATGCAGGTAAGGAGATGTTCGTCGTTCCTGCGGTGTCACACAGCGATGTGTACTGCCGCAAGAACGACGATCAACATCGTACCTGCAGCAGCAACGATAATTGGAAAGGGAGCGACGTGTCAACGAGCAACGATTTTGCACGTTTTTACGCTCGTTGATCGTCGCTCCTTGGTGTCACACGCTGCGATGTCGCTAACGGCGCCGGATGTGCGTCACTAACGACGTTACCCTGACGATATATCGTTAGCGATGTCGCAGCGTTTAAAGCACCCTTAATAATTCCAACTTTATTTCTTGTACTATGCCCTAGGGTGGGGATATGTGAGCAGTCATTCCCACCCATCTTTCTGACTGCTTGGAAACTTAGCCCTGACACGTCCTGTTAACTCTCTGAATTTACCATGCTGAAATTTGCTTCCGTGCTTACATCACCAATGTTATCAAAATTTATGATACATATCTCCCGTCAAGGATTTTTCCGTGGACCTTCTCACAATATGTGTATATATGTTAACCTGATGGGATACAGTTCTGTGAATAGATACCACTTTGCAAACCTTTTTAGATGAATACACCCATCATTTTTATATAAATATATAAACAGTGCCTTGAAAAAGTTTTAAACCCCATGAACATTTACAAAATATGTCAAAATACACCCAAAAACTGTTTATGTATTTTATGGGGATCTTGTGCCATAGCAATATGGTCTCCTTCCAGTCTGTGCGCTATAGCAATTTTGATAAGGGGGAATGCAATCCATACAGGCCTTGACCTCTTAAACGTCTGCAGGTCAGATCATGAGTCAATTGTTAGGCATGCATGCAATATTAAACTACAGGGTGGGCCATTTATATGAATACACCTAAATAAAATGGGAATGGTTTGTGATATCAACTTACTGTTTGTTGGTCATTAGTATATGGGAGGAGGAAACATTTCAAGATGGGTGGTGACCATGGTGGCCATTTTGAAGTCGGCCATTTTGGATCCAACTTTATTCCAATGGAAAGAGGGTCATGTTTTCTTATATTTTTATTAAAATAAGGTCAACAGAATAACATCAAATCCACACAATCAAGATATTATGTGTAGCATACCATTATTTGAATACATGTGGAGATGTATTGTATGAATAAAACTTTTTTTTTTTATCTGGGGGAGGGGGGTATAGATAAAGAAAAGGGAGAGGAAGGTAAAGTAATTACTTCATTAGGGATGAAAAAGGGGAGGAGGGTGGAGGCAAGGAAAAACAAGGTGAAGAGGGAGTGGGTAAAAGGAAAAAGGAACCTGTGGTAGTGCACCATCACATTATGGGTGTCAGGTCCGAGCATTCCTACATGATCAGTGTCCTGGAAAGTGGATTGTCATTGTGGGCCAGTTGAATGGCCACCATGGTCTCCCGATCTGACTCCCTTAGACTTTTATCTCTTTTGGGGTCATCTGAAGGCAATTGTCTATGCTGTTAAGATACAAGATGTGCAGCATCTGAAACAGACACTGGAAGCCTGTGCTAGCATTTCTTCTGTGGTGTTGCTCTCAGTGTGTCAAGAGTGGGAGAAGAGGGTTGCGTTGACAATCCAACACAATTGGCAGCACTTTGAACACATTTTATAAGTGGTCATAAAATTGTAAATAACTACTGAATGAATAAAGTTACATTAAAACCAAGCACACCATTGTTTTTCTTGTGAAATTCTCAATTTGTGTTAAATGACCCTCTTCCCATTGGAAAAAATAAAAATGGATCCAAAATGGCTGACTTCAAAATGGCCGCCATGGTCATCACCCAGTTTCAACAGTTTCCCCCCTCCCATATACTAATGAGCCACAAAAAGGAAGTTTATTCACCAACCATTCCCATTTTATTTAGGTGTATCCACATAAATGGCCCACCATGTACATAGACCATAGATGAAGAGGGGTCTAAGTAGGAAAGATGACTGGTTTATTTTAATGAAGCATGGGATATTATAAGAAACCATTTGGATAGAATCCAAGAATTGGTCAAGCAGCAAAAAAGCTTATTCTGAGATAATGTGTAAATGTATTTCATCATTTTATATTAAGCGAAGTTTAAGCTTAATAAGTTTAAGCTTCAGCATGAACCATGAAAGTCTTATCAGAAAGATCCACGTCTGAGTACAGTTCAAACGCCATTATGAGTTCTGCTATTTTTGATATATTCATATAACACTGAATACTGTCCATAACAGTCCCCCCTTTATAGATAGCCAAAAATCTTTCCCCCCACTTCTGTCGAGTCTATCGATCTGTCCTAATGCTGATGGTTTCTTCGCTGCCAACCAGATAACCCATCCCTCGAAACAATGGAGGATGGGCACTTCCTGAACTATATGAAACGAAGCTGTGCAATCACCTATACACCGCGTGCAGAATTTTTAGGCAAGTTATTTTTAGAGGTTTTTTTTATTTATTGATCAACAACTATGTTCTCAATCAAACCAAAAGACTCCTAAATATCAAAGCTTAATATTTTTGGAAGTTGGAGTCGAGTTTTTTTTAGATTTGGCTATCTTAGGAGGATATCTGTTAGTGCAGCTAACTATTACTCTGCAGAATTATTAGGCAACTTAATAAAAACCAAATATATTCCCATCTCACTTGTTTATTTTCACCCGGTAAACCAATATAACTGCACAAAATTTAGAAATAAACATTTCTGACATGCAAAAACAAAACCCAAAAAAATTAGTGACCAATATAGCCACCTTTCTTCATGATGACACTCAATAGCCTACCATCCATAGATTCAGTTGCTTGATCTGTTTATGATCAACATTGCGTGCAGCAGCCACCACAGACTCCCAGAAACTGTTCCGAGAGGTGTACTGTTTTCCCTCCCTGTAGATCTTACATTTTATGAGGGACCACAGGTTCTCTATAGGGTTCAGATCAGGTGAACAAGGGGGCCATGTCATTATTTTTTCATCTTTTAGACCTTTACTGGCCAGCCACGCTGTGGAGTAGTTGGATGCATGTGATGGAGCATGGTCCTGCATGAAAATCATGTTTTTCTTGAACGATACTGACTTCTTTCTGTACTATTGCTTGAAGAAGGTGTCTTCCAGAAACTGGCAGTAGGTTTGGGAGTTGAGCTTCACTCCATTCTCAAACCGTAAAGGTCCCACAAGTTCATCTTTAATAATACCAGCCCATACCAGTACCCCACCTCCACCTTGCTGGCGTCTGAGTCGGAGTGGAATTCTCTGCCCTTTACTGATCCAGCCTCGGGCCTATCCATCTGGCCCATCAAGAGTCACTCTCATTTCATTAGTCCATAAAACCTTTGAAAAATCTGTCTTAAGATATTTCTTGGCCCAGTCTTGACGTTTTATCTTATGTTTCTTGTTCACAGGTGGTCGTTTTTTAGCCTTCCTTACCTTGGCCATGTTTCTGAGTATGGCACACCTTTTGCTTTTTGAAACTCCAGTAACGTTGCAGCTCTGAAATATGGACAAACTGGTGGCAAATGGCATCTTTGCAGCTTCACGCTTGATTTCCTCAATTCATGGGCAGTTATTTTGCGCCTTTTTTGCCCAACACGCTTCTTGCGACCCTGTTGGCTATTTGCCATGAAATGCTTGCTTGTTCGGTGATCACGCTTCAAAAGTTTGGCAATTTCAAGACTGCTGCATCCCTCTGCAAGACATCTTACAATTTTGGACTTTTCAGAGCCTGTCAAATTTCTTTTCTGACCCATTTTGCCAAAGGAAATTAAGTTGCCCAATAATTAAGCACACCTTATATAGGGTGTTGATGTCATTACACCACACCCCTCCGCATTACAGAGATGCGCATCACCTGATTTACTTAATTGGTAGTTGGCTCTCAAGCCTATACAGCTTGGAGTAGGACAACATGTATAAAAATTATCATGTGATCAAAATACTTATTTGCCTAATAATTCTGCACACAGTGTATAGTAAACAATTGGATAGAAAACGGAAGTGGTGCTAGAGACTGCACAGGCATCCACAATAGAAAATACAGATATCTAATAAATGTGTAGTATACACAAGATCACCTGTTGGAACAAAATAGTGTGCAAAATATTTATTAGTCAAAAATGTGCAAGAGAACAATAAAAACATTTTAAAAAGCCAATTGTACCACAAAACAATGGACAAACCCCTTGTACATTCCAACTCCTTACAATAAAGTAGCATTCCACCATACACAATAGTTTACAGGCCCGATATAAGTAAACCACATAAGAACAATATTAGTTACCAGAGAAAACAAATAATCATACCACAACATCATGATAGTATATTTGGCTAGGATGGAATAAGAGGAGGAAAGAAAGGTGGTGCAGCTACACGCATTATACCACCATTGTGGCTTCCTCAGGGATGGCTTGTGGATGAACCCCCTCACCCAACAGACTATGCATAAGGATGTCAGATCCTGCCCCTCTCCCCTTGGCTTTCCTCGTGTCTACATTCCACGCTGGCATACGCTATTCGGGGGGAAGGAAAGTGGTAGTAGTCCTCTCATCAGTTCATATTCTTCAGGATTAGTTGCACTCAGAGCCTCATAGTCCTTAGGCGGTGGTGGTGGGACATCATCAAAGGTGGCATGCATGGTCATCGTCTGCAAGCTTGGATACCATCTTCTTGACACATGGAGCTATGCAGCAAATAGTTAAAGCCAATGTAACAAAAAATGTAAACAAGTATTATTCCTAACTTGCCAAGTACCCTATTTTGAAAGGCCATAACTAAATTGAGAAAAAACCAAAGAGATTGGCATCTTTTTATGAGGGTTGTCTAGAGTAAAGGAATAATATGCATTTAAACGTCTGTTCTAGGATCTATGGGGAACGGTACAGTACCCAGGTGAGGTCTAGCTGCCGCTCAAACGATACATGATGACCTATTGTTACTGCTTGCAGTATACCTAAGCCATTTTAACCATCTTCTTAGTTATAGCACCTTGAACAGCAAGACAAACAAGACCAACAAGGTCAGGTATCAGGGAAAAGGTATGTAGCAGGTTGAAGAGGGGAGACAGCCATCTGGCCCCAGGTCCAGCATCTTTTTGCAGTGGGATGCGTGGATCCTTGTGGGTCTCCCTTCAACCTTTTACAGCCATGCTGGTCATCAGTAGGACTTGGAAGGCCACATCATATCTTGTTCCGGGGCTTGTCTGGTGAATCTCCTAATAAGCATCTTGTTGGATCTGGAGTGAAGGAGAAAACTCAAGAATGTATGTTAAATGTTTAATTAAACAACAAATTTATTTAGAGTATGGGGGGGGGCAATTCCAAACAGAATCTCATAGGGCCTCAACTTGGTGGTCCCTGCTGGGGTGTGGCTGACACTGAACAAGGGGGAGACCCTCATTCTCTTGTTTCCATGTTTACTACACTGCCTTAACCTTTCAACCTTCCACTAGTCTGTGGATGGTATGGGGTGTATAAGGCCATTTCGGTACCCAAGGCCTACCATATCTCTTTGGTTGTTAGTGAAAACAGGTCCCTGGTAACTTTCTATTGTCTCCAGGAGCCCACAGCTGCACATTATCTCAGTATCAGCTGTTTCTTCTTCTGTACAGCTCCATCCTGGATACACTTGTCCTTTTCTTCTTTTGAGACTTGCTTTTGGAGGGTCAGGACCTTGTTTTCCCAAGACTTTCCATCTTTTTCTTTCTTCACATCGGGGTCACTTAAGGAGCACAAATTGACTGTTTCTGTGGTAAGTGGTTACATTGCTGCTTCTTTGGCTGTTCTGTCAGCGAGGGCATTTCCCATTGCTTCCCATGAGGTTCCTCCAAAGTGGGCCTCAACCCTGATCATCACGACTCTGTCTGGCAATAGCAAAGATTCCATCAGTTCTTCTATGGACTCATAGTGGTGTACAGGAGTTCCATTGGCGGTGATCAATTCTCTTGTCTTCCATACAAAGTAGATGTTGGCTGCCATCTTGCAGGCTTCAATGAGAGCACATACTTCTGCTTATTGTGCAGACAGGGATGCGCATAGCATCTGTTCTATCAGCACAGCATCTTCTGTTACTACAACCATATTCGTGTGGAACCGTCCTTGATCTGCATATCTTGACCCATCCATGAAGAGCGTTAAGTGAGGGTCTTCCAAGGGTGTATCCATCACTGTATCAAATCCAGAGATTTCCTGCCCCATGAGAGCAAGGCAATTATGTAGAGCTATGCCAGAGTCGACTACCTCTTCCAACAAGTCAGATGTGGGACACTCCATCCCCCCTCCTCCTTGGGAGAGGGAGAAGTGTAGCAGGGTTAAAGACTGCACTCCGGGAGATGGTGGATACTAAAATTGGGTAGGATTCTGAGGCAAAGACATCTTCTCTACTGCTGACTTCCTATCCTTAGTGAGGTGTTTTTGTCTGATGGGATACAGTGTCCTTCGAACACAAATCTTTCCAGACAGGACTGTAGCTTCTCCTTTTGAGGCTTGCACCCGTTATGTGCTAAGAACTGTGGCAATACAATCAAGTTGTGTTGGGCTTCTTCTAAAGAGTCTGCGTAAGGGCTCTCAGAGACCCGAGACAAAGGATTGCACCCAGATTTGTATAGAAGGGCATTGGATGTAAATCTGGGTCAGGAAGACTATTCACTAGGACCGCAGCCTCCTGGGCCTTCCATGTAACATATCTGGAGGGACCTTGTTTCGGACTGCCAGGGGAAGAGAGTGGGCTGACATTAAATAAGGATAGTACCGTTGGGTTATCTTTGATGGTTGTGGGTTTGGGATCTAGGCTATTTTGGGGGTTGGGTGTGGATGTAAAACTTTTTCTTCATGTCCCTCCTCTGCAGCTTCTGCTGCACCAGCAATAAACAGATCAGTGGCTTTGGGTCCTAATATGGCTGAAAAAGAGGAACTAGGTGTTGGCCAGGCTAAAATGGCATCCCAAAGGCCAGGGAGGGCGGGACGTAGGGCTTGTCATTTGCATTCGGGACAGGAAATAATGGTGTGTGCTTACGTGGATGTGGGGCCCCTCACACAGCACACGTTTCATGCCAGTCAGCATTTTGTGTCACCAACTACACAAGTCCAACCCTTTGGGGACAGCTTATACAGTGCCTTGCAAAAGTATTCGGGCCCCCTTGATTTTGTCAACATTTTCTCCCATTTCAGGCTTCACACATAAAGATTAAAAAATTTTAATTTTATGATGAAGAATCAACAAGTGGGACACAATTGTGAAGTTGAACAAAATTTATTGCTTATTTTAAACTTTTTTAAATAATAAATTGAAAATTGGGGCGTGCAATATTATTAGTCTCCTTTGAGTTAATACTTTGTAGCGCCACCTTTTGCAGCGATTACAGCTGCATATTGCTTGGGGTATGTCTCTATCACTTTTGCACATTGAGAGACTGAAATTTTTGCCCATTCTTCCATTGCAAACAGCTCGAGCTGAGTGATGTTGGATGGAGAGCGTTTTGTGAACAGCAGTTTTTAGCTCTTTCCACAGATTCTCGATTGGATTGAGGTCTGGACTTTGACTTAGCCATTCTAACACCTGGATACGTTTGTGAACCATTCCATTGTAGATTTTGCTTTGTTTGGGATCATTGTCTTGTTGAAAGACAAATCTCCGTCCCAGTCTCAGGTCTTTTGCAGACTCCAACAGGTTTTCTTAAAAAATGATCCTGTATTTGGCTCCATCCATCTTCCCATCAATTTTAACCATCTTTCCTCTCCCTGCTGAAGAAAAGCAGGCCCAAACCATGATGCTGCCACCTCCATGTTTGACAGTGGGGATGGTGTGTTCAGGGTGATGAGCTGTGTTGCTTTTACGCCAAACATGTAGTTTGGCATTGTGCCCAAAAAGTTCGATTTTGGTTTCATCTGACCAAAGCACCTTATTCCACATGTGTGGTGTGTCTCCCAGGTGGCTTATGGCAAACTTTAAACAACACTTTTTATGGATATCTTTGACAAATGTCTTTCCTCTTGCCACTCTCTCATAAAGGCCAGATTTGTGCAGTGTACGATTGATTGTTGTCCTATGGACAGACTATCCCACCTCAGCTGTAGATCTCTGCAGTTCATCCAGAGTGATCATGGGCCTCTTGGCTGCATCTCTGATCAGTCTTTTCCTTGTTTGCGATGAAAGTTTTGAGGGATGGTTGGATCTTGGTAGATTTGCAGTGGTTTTGAAAATCTTTTTATAACCAAATACGGCTTTAAACTTTTCCACAACAGTATCACGGACCTGCCTGTTGTGTTCCTTTGGTCATGATGCTCTATGTGCTTTAAACAGAACCCGGAGACTATCACAGAGCAGGTGCATTTATACAGAGACTTGATTACACACAGGTGGATTATATTTATCATTATCAGTCATTTAGGACAACATTGGATCATTCAGAGATCCTCAATGAACCTCTAGAGCAGGGGTCTCAAACTCAGCTGGGTGTATGGGCCGCACACAGAAAAAAAATAATTTGAGGGGCCACATTCTTTTCAGGACAAAGTGACATTGGTAGTGGTACGGCAGTGGTACTAATATAATATATATATAAATATGTGGTAATGTGCCCCATATGCAGGTCCCCTTCCTATAGTAATGTGCTTCATGCAGGTCCCTTTCTTGTATTAATGTGCCCCATGCATGTCTTCTTGTAGTAATCTCACACACACACACACACACACACACACACACCCTGTGCAGCCTCAGCTGACACACACACACACACACACACACACCCTGTGCAGCCTCAGCTGACACACACACACACACACACACACACACACACACACACCCCCTGTGCAGCCTCAGCTGACACACACACACACACACACCCTGTGCAGCCTCAGCTGACACACACACACACACACACACACACACCCTGTGCAGCCTCAGCTGACACACACACACACACCCTGTGCACACACACACACACCCTGTGCAGCCTCAGCTGACACACACACACACACACACAAACCCTGTGCAGCCTCAGCTGACACACACACAAACCCTGTGCAGCCTCAGCTGACACACACACACACACCCTGTGCAGCCTCAGCTAACAGACACACACACACACACACACACACACACACCCTGTGCAGCCTCAGCTAACACACACACACTCCCTGTGCAGCCTCAGCTGACACACACACACACACACACACACACACACACACACACACACAAGCAAACCCTGTGCAGCCTCAGCTGACACACACACACACACACACACACACACACCCTGTGCAGCCTCAGCTGACACACACACACACACAAACCCTGTGCAGCCTCAGCTGACACACACACACACACACACCCTGTGCAGCCTCAGCTGACACACACACACTCCCTGTGCAGCCTCAGCTGACTGACACACACACACACACACACACACACACACCCTGTGCAGCCTCAGCTGACACACACACCCTGTGCAGCCTCAGCTAACAGACACACACACACACACACACACACCCTGTGCAGCCTCAGCTGACACACACACACACACACACATACACACACACACACACACACACACACCCTGTGCAGCCTCAGCTAACACACATTCCCTGTGCAGCCTCATCCAGCAGCAGAAACACACACACACCCTGTGCAGCCTCAGCTAACACACACACACTCCCTGTGCAGCCTCAGCCAGCAGCAGAAACACACACACACACACACACACACACACACACACACACACACACTCCCTGTGCAGCCTCAGCCAGCAGCAGAAACACACACACACTCCCTGTGCAGCCTCAGCCAGCAGCAGAAACACACACTCCCTGTGCAGCCTCAGCCAGCAGCAGAAACACACACACTCCCTGTGCAGCCTCAGCCAGCAGCAGAAACACACACACACTCCCTGTGCAGCCTCAGCCAGCAGCAGAAACACACACACACTCCCTGTGCAGCCTCAGCCAGCAGCAGAAACACACACACACTCCCTGTGCAGCCTCAGCCAGCAGCAGAAACACACACACACTCCCTGTGCAGCCTCAGCCAGCAGCAGAAACACACACACACTACCTGTGCAGCCTCAGCCAGCAGCAGAAACACACACACTCCCTGTGCAGCCTCAGCTAACACACACACACACTCCCTGTGCAGCCTCAGCCAGCAGCAGAAACACACACACACTCCCTGTGCAGCCTCAGCTAACACACACACACTCCCTGTGCAGCCTCAGCCAGCAGCAGAAACACACACACACTCCCTGTGCAGCCTCAGCCAGCAGCAGAAACACACACACCCCCTGTGCAGCCTCAGCCAGCAGCAGAAACACACACACACTCCCTGTGCAGCCTCATCCAGCAGCAGAAACACACACACACTCCCTGTGCAGCCTCAGCCAGCAGCAGAAACACACACACTCCCTGTGCAGCCTCAGCCAGCAGCAGAAACACACACACACACTCCCTGTGCAGCCTCAGCCAGCAGCAGAAACACACACACACACTCCCTGTGCAGCCTCAGCCAGCAGCAGAAACACACACACCCCCTGTGCAGCCTCAGCCAGCAGCAGAAACACACACACACTCCCTGTGCAGCCTCAGCCAGCAGCAGAAACACACACACACACTCCCTGTGCAGCCTCAGCCAGCAGCAGAAACAAACACACACACAAACATTCTGCTCACCTATCCTCCGTCGGCTCAGCAGCACGCAGACATGTGGACCCGATAATGATCACAGCTCCTGCCTGTCACTGCTGAACCTTCTGCCGGCGTGCAGAGCAGTTCCCACTGCACAACAGCAACTGGCCAATCACAGGTAAGCATCTGAGGTCATATGGAGCAGGTGCTTGCCTCTGATTGGCAGGCGGCTGTTATTGTGTTCTGCAGCGAGAACTTTACTGTGCCCGGCAAAGGCAAAACTGGAAACTGAAATAGATAGCTGGCAGCTGCGGCCCCTGCACCGGTCGCCATCTTTGCCGTGTCCACGGGCCAGCGGGCCGCAAGAAGCCACCTGAAGGGCCGCATGCGGCCCGCGGGCCGCGTGTTTGAGTCCCCTGCTCTAGAGTGAGTTTGCTGCACTGAAAGTAAAGGGGTCGAATTAGATTGCACGCCCCACTTTTCAGTTTTTTATTTTTTAAAAAAGTTTAAAATAAGCAATAAATTTCTTTCAACTTCACAATTGTGTCCCACTTGTTGTTGATTCTTCACCATAACATTAAAATTGTTATCTTTATGTTTGAAGCCTGAAATGTGGGAAAAGGTTGAAAAATTCAAGGGGGCCGAATACTTTCATAAGGCATTGTAGGGGGGAGGGCATTGCCTTTAAATGGGCCTGGGAGAAGCAATTTTCACAGATGGGGCAATGTACACGTATTTACTAGATTCAGAATTACATTTCGTCTCTTTCAATTTTTTTTCTCTTCCAACCTTCTTTAACAATCTATACCAGTGATGGCGAACCTATGGCACGCGTGCCACCAGGGGCACGCTGAGCCCATTCTGCTGGCACGCGTGCTGTCGCCTGACCCTGCAGCTTTGATCTGCTAGTGCAGTCACGCCGGCAGATCAAATCTGTGTTGGAGCGGAGGAGACATTTCTCCTCCGCTCTGACACTCCTCCTCCCCCAGGCTGCAGGTGTGTTGCCTAAGAGACGGAGGAGTGTCAGCGAGCGGCGCCGTCTGCTGGCCGCGTGGGAACTGAGGACCCAGCAGCGCGCAGCGGGGGAGCGTGTGCAGGTAAGTTGTGTGTTGCTTTTTTTTAAATATATAACTCGTGTGCGGCTGTGCCAAGGTGGGGATGGGGGGGCAGCGCCAGCATGGGGTGGGGGAACGCACATGCCAGCGTGGGGTGGGGGTGAACGCACCTGGCAGCGTGGGGTGGCGGGGGGGGGGGGGACGCACCTGGCAGTGTGGGGTGGCGGTGGGGGAATGCACTTGGCAGCGTGGGGTGGCGGTGGGGGAACGCACTTGGCAGCGTGGGGTGGCGGTGGGGGAACGCACGTGCCAGCATGGGGTGGGTGAGGGGGAACGCACATGCCAGCATGGGGTGGGGGAGGGGGAACTCACATGCCAGCATGGGGTGGGGGAGGGGGAACGCACATGCCAGCATGGGGTGGGGACATGCATGCCAGGATGGGGGGGGAAACATGCTTGCCAGCATGGGGGGGAGACGGACACGCATGCCAGGATGGGGAACAATGCATGCCAGGGTGGGGAAACATGCATGCCAGGATAGAGGAAACATGCATGCCAGGATGGAGGAAACATGCATGCCAGGATGGAGGAAACATGCATGCCAGGATGGAGGAAACATGCATGCTAGGATGGAGGAAACATGCATGCCAGGATGGAGGAAACATGCATGCCAGGATGGAGGAAACATGCATGCCAGGATGGGGAAACATGCATGCCAGGATGGGGGAAACATGCATGCCAGAATGGAGGAAACATGCATGCCAGAATGGAGGAAACATGCATGCCAGGATGGAGGAAACATGCATGCCAGGATGGAGGAAACATGCATGCCAGGATGGAGGAAACATGCATGCCAGGATGGAGGAAACATACATGCCAGGATGGAGGAAACATGCATGCCAGGGTGGGGGAAACATGCATGCTAGGATGGAGGAAACATGCATGCCAGGATGGAGGAAACATGCATGCCAGGATGGAGGAAACATGCATGCCAAGATGGAAGAAACATGCATGCCAGGATGGAGGAAACATGCATGCCAGGATGGAGGAAACATGCATGCCAGGATGGAGGAAACATGCATGCCAGGATGGAGGAAACATGCATGCCAGGATGGGGAAACATGCATGCCAGGATGGGGGAAACATGCATGCCAGAATGGAGGAAACATGCATGCCAGAATGGAGGAAACATGCATGCCAGGATGGAGGAAACATGCATGCCAGGATGGAGGAAACATGCATGCCAGGATGGAGGAAACATGCATGCCAGGATGGAGGAAACATGCATGCCATGATGGAGAAACATGCATGCCAAGATGGAGGAAACATACATGCCAGGATGGGGAAAACATGCATGCCAGGATGGGGGAAACATGCATGCCGGGATGGAGGAAACATGCATGCCGGGATGGAGGAAACATGCATGCCGGGATGGAGGAAACATGCATGCCGGGATGGAGGAAACATGCATGCCGGGATGGAGGAAACATGCATGCCAGGATGGAGGAAACATGCATGCCAGGATGGAGGAAACATGCATGCCAGGATGGAGGAAACATGCATGCCAGGATGGGGGAAACATGCATGCCAGGATGGGGGAAACATGCATGCCAGGATGGGGGAAACATGCATGCCAGGATGGGGGAAACATACATGTCAGGATGGAGGAAACATGCCACGATAGGGTACATTTACCAGGAAGGGGTACATTTACCTGGATTGGGAACATTTACCAGGATGGAGGACATTTACCAGGAATGGGGTACATGCCGGGATGAGCAATATGTCAGGATGGGGTACATTTACCAGCATGAGGGAACATGCCAGAATGGGTAACATTTACCAGGATGGAGGACATTGACCAGGATGGGGCCGTGATAGGGACAAATATACCAGAATGTAGGAAATATATATCAGGATGGGGGACATGTTTACCAGGAAGTGGCCGAGGAAGGGGGACATAACTACACAATGAAGGGGAGGGGAGCCACTCGTACGTCTTTATGGGATTTCAAGATGTTCAGACTTTGAAATGTAGATGTGGATTACAGGGTGAAATCTGATTGCATTCCAGGCTAAAATCTCTGTCTAATATGCTGCAATTTTTTCCAGAAAGATCAATCCAACTGCTGTGTTTGGAAAGGGCAGGGGCTCAACTTCAATGTGTGGTAATCACGAGCGTGATGCCCCCTGCTGAAGAGAAGATGGCAAAGGTAAGGTTAAAATCAATTATTTACTTGATAGGATTGGTTGGCACTTCGGAAAAAAAATTGGGTTTAGGGCTACAGTTTGGGCACTCGGCCTGTAAAAGGTTCGCCATGACTGATCTATACCATGACTCAGCGTCTTGTAAAACCTTGCTCAATATCACATTTTTTATTCACCTCAATCACTCCTTCTCAGCTAATCTCCCTCCAGGGGCAACCATTCCTGCCCTCTGAGGAGAATTTTCCATATTTTCAACATGCTTCATTCCTTCTCTTCACTTACTAATTCCTTCATGCTATACTTGCTGGGTGCTGTCTAATTTTGACCTGATTTCACAGGTCTTCAAATGCCAAAACTAACACTTCTCTTTTTGCAATATCAACATATGTCTCAGGCATTCTGCTATTCCTGCTGCAGCGAACTGCCTATGTTTACAGGAATATACAAACATCTAGATCAGGGGTGGGGAACCTTTTTACTGCCGGGGGCCATTTGGAATTTCCTACTAACCTTTGGGGGCCGCACAACATTATCAACTTGAAAAATAACCCAGCTATATTTGGTCAGACGATTAATTAACTCACCCGTTCTGTGGAGGCAGGAGCTGCTTCTGTTTGGTGTGACTGTGATGTTTGGTGATATTGATCATCTTGTTTCTCACAGCTGCTTTTCCAGGTTTGTCTCGGTCTGGAGATGCTGGGGGCATATAGATCACAGGAGGGGCTGGGGTGCATAAATTACAGGAGACACTGGGAGTACACATCACAGGAGGGGGCTGGGGCATATACATCAGTAGGGGGGCATGGACAGCCTTGGCTGTGGCACGGACTGCACTAGGTGGCGGCACGGACTGCACTAGGTGGCGGCACAGACTGCACTAGGTGGCGGCACGGACTGCACTAGGTGGCGGCACGGACTGCACTAGGTGGCGGCACGGACTGCACTAGGTGGCGGCACGGACTGCACTAGGTGGCGGCACGGACTGCACTAGGTGGCGGCACGGACTGCACTAGGTGGCGGCACGGACTGCACTAGGTGGCGGCACGGACTGCACTAGGTGGCGGCACGGACTGCACTAGGTGGCGGCACGGACTGCACTAGGTGGCGGCACGGACTGCACTAGGTGGCGGCACGGACTGCACTAGGTGGCGGCACGGACTGCACTAGGTGGCGGCACGGACTGCACTAGGTGGCGGCACGGACTGCACTAGGTGGCGGCACGGACTGCACTAGGTGGCGGCACGGACTGCACTAGGTGGCGGCACGGACTGCACTAGGTGGCGGCACGGACTGCACTAGGTGGCGGCACGGACTGCACTAGGAGGCGGCACGGACTGCACTAGGAGGCGGCACGGACTGCACTAGGAGGCGGCACGGACTGCACTAGGAGGCGGCACGGACTGCACTAGGAGGCGGCACGGACTGCACTAGGAGGCGGCACGGACTGCACTAGGAGGCGGCACGGACTGCACTAGGAGGCGGCACGGACTGCACTAGGAGGCGGCACGGACTGCACTAGGAGGCGGCACGGACTGCACTAGGAGGCGGCACGGACTGCACTAGGAGGCGGCACGGACTGCACTAGGAGGCGGCACGGACTGCACTAGGAGGCGGCACGGACTGCACTAGGAGGCATCACTAGGGAGACACAGAAGTCTGGGGGAGCATAGACATCAACAGGAGGGCACAGACTGGGGGGCATAGAAAGCAGTGGGAGGGTACAGACAGCAGTAGCAAGTTCAGAGCACTGGGGGGTACATAGTACTGAGGGGTGACACACAGCACTGGGGAGCACAGACAGCATAAGGGGGCACAGACAGCACTGACCGTGGCATGGACAGCACTGGTGGCAGCATGGACAGCATTAGGTGGTGCGGACAGCACTGGGAGGGCATAGACATCACCCAAGGGGTACAGACAGCACTAGGGGAGCACACACAGTACTAGGGGGTACACACTGTACTAGGGGTGTACTCAACATTAGGGGGTACACACTGCATTAGGGGGTACACACAGCATTAGGGGATACACACAGCACGAGGGGGTACACAGCACGAGGGGGTACACACAGAATTAGGGGTACACAGCATTGAGGGGTACACACAGCACGAGGGAGTACACAGCACTTAGCGGGGGGGGGGCAGCGATGGGTTGCGTACTCACAGTGAGGGGGAGGAGGAGTCACACACACAGCAGGTCCGGGAGGCTGGTAAATCTGCTGCAGCTCTTCTGTGACATATCGCAGCGTGCTGCTTACCCCGCCCACCAGAGCACACTAGCACAGGCCGGGGTTAAGCCTAGAATGTATGGGCTGCAGTCAGGTCCTGGAAGTCAGGATCTGGATAGAGCCCGTACATTCTAGCATCTACCCTCAAGGCATTAGGCAGTGAGATTTAAAGGGCCGGCAGCCGGGAAAAGCGCGGCTGCTGCCAGAGCACAGCGGTCCCTGGGAATGTGCCTGGGGCCGCATAAAAAGTCGTCACGGGCCGTATACGGCCCTCGGGCCGGAGGTTCCCCACCCCTGATCTAGATTCAACCTCAGTCAACAACAAACCGACAGGATTAGCCACAGCAATACATACATAAACATTGCATCTGAATACTTTTGAATGGGAAACTACCAAAGTGCATCACAAAACCAGTATCACGTGGGTGGCAGGGAACTTCATTCACCCTCGCTATACACCAAGCATCTAAACCAGGGGTCTCAAACTCGGCTGGGTGTATGGGCCGCACCGAGGAAAAAAATAATTTGGGGGGCCACATTCTTTGCAGGACAAAGTGACATTTTTATTGGTACCATATATATTTTTTTTACACTTCTTTGGATGACTGATTTTCAACATTTTTCACTTGTTTATTATAACAAATGTGCACCTTCTTTGGTTAAATCTAAAAAAAAAAAAATTGATGTTAAAAAAAAGTCATGCCTTATTTTGTTTTTTTTTTTTACATTTTATCCCTTTCTTGTAACGAATAGTGTTACAATTATCACTATATAGAAATTTTGGCCAACATCCTTTAGTAATGTTCCCTATCCTATAGACATGTGCCCAGCCTTGTCCCTATTCTATAGTAATGTCCCCATCCAATAGTATTATGCTCATCCTTGTAATGTCGCCATCTTTTAGTTATGTCCCCATCCTATAGTCATGTGCCTACCTTGTCCCCCATCCTATAGTCATGTGCCCACCTTGTGCCCCATCCTATAGTCATGTGCCCACCTTGTTCCCATGCTATAGACATGTGCCCACCGTGTCCCCATGCTATAGACATGTGACCACTTTGTCCCCATGCTATAGACATGTGCCCACCTTGTCCCTATGCTATAGACATGTGCCCACCTTGTCCCCATGCTATAAACATGTGCCCACCTTGTCCCCATCCTATAGACATGTGCCCACCTTGTCCCTATGCTATAGACATGTGCCCACCTTGTCCCCATGCTATAGTCATGTGCCCACCTTGTCCCTATTCTAGTCATGTGCCCACCTTGTCCCCATCCTATAGTAATGTGCCCACGTTGTCTCCATGCTATAGACATGTGCCCACCTTGTCCCCATGCTATAGACATGTGCCCACCTTGTCCCCATGCTATAGACATGTGCCCACCTTGTCCCCATCCTATAGACATGTGCCCACCTTGTCCCCATCCTATAGACATGTGCCCACCTTGTCCCCATCCTATAGTAATGTGCCCACCTTGTCTTCATGCTATAGTCATGTGCCCACCTTGTCCCTATTCTATAGTCATGTGCCCACCTTGTCCCTATTCTATAGTCATGTGCCCACCTTGTCCCTATTCTAGTCATGTGCCCACCTTGTCTCCATGCTATAGTCATGTGCCCACCTTGTCCCCATCCTATAGTAATGTGCCCACCTTGTCTCCATGCTATAGTCATGTGCCCACCTTGTCCCTATTCTATAGTCATGTGCCCACCTTGTCCATATTCTATAGTCATGTGCCCACCTTGTCCCTATTCTATAGTCATGTGCCCACCTTGTCCCTATTCTATAGTCATGTGCCCACCTTGTCCCTATTCTATAGTCATGTGCCCACCTTGTCCCTATTCTATAGTCATGTGCCCACCTTGTCCCTATTCTATAGTCATGTGCCCACCTTGTCCCTATTCTATAGACATGTGCCCACCTTGTCCCTATTCTATAGTAATGTCCCCATCCTGTAGTAATGGGTGGCGGGAGCAGTGGCGGCGGCCTGTGAAAGGTGATAATTTACCGATCGTTCTCGGCTTCCACCCACAGATTCCTGAGTGAAGCTGAGGGGGCGGTCTCTGGCCCCAGATCCACAGTGATTGGACAGATCGGTCACAAGGCCGGTCTCTCCAATGAGAGCTGGGGGCGGGTGAAAGTGAGGTCAGCCAGCTCCAGCCAATGATCGGTGCTACAGCTGCACTGATCATGGCTGGATTTCAATGTTACAGCCATTTTCAATGGCTGGAACATTACAGTGGCTGTGATTGGCTGACGAACGTCGCACAGCCAATCACAGCCTCCGTAGGTCCGGGGAGGAGACACCACCCCTCCTGAGGTCCCCTCCTCCCCGAATCTAAGGTATTTGCTATTTGCAATGCAAATAGCGATCGCAGCCACCGGGGCTGCGATTTCGCCATGACGTACTGGGTATGTCATGGATCCTTAAGTACCAGGGAGCCATGATGTACCCAGTACATCATAGGTCGCTAAGGGGTTAATGTGCTGTCCTTCACATACACAAAAAATAAAAAAACACCATTCTTCTCACCTGTCCCGCGTTCCCTCGGCTCCTCATCTCTGCTTCTTGCTATCTGCAGGCCGTGCCCCGGTGACTATCGCGGCCGGTGCAGGGACCGAAGCCCCTGGCAGTGATTTATGTCAGATCAGATGGTTGTTTTGCCGGCGCTGCGCGCGCACAGTCCTTGCCTCTGAGAACGCAGCGCCGGCAAAACACTCATCTAACAAAGTGCAGACAGTGGCTGCGGCCCCTGCACCGGCCGCGTTAGTGACCAGGGGCACGAGACTGGGGGCCGCATGAAGCAGCCTGACGGGCTAAATGCGGCCCGCGGGCCGCGTGTTTGAGACCCCTGATCTAAACCATCTACGGAGATTACGACCTCCGGCGTCTGCTTACTCTGCAGATACCTCATAGAGATGAGAAATATCCAGACAAACTAATCAAGGTCAAGGATTTTCAAATGCTATTCTCTGACTAGGGTCATGAAAGAATGCAAACCATAAGCTCAGTACCCGACGGTTAAACCACTAAAACCCTACAGTCTAGTCTCCTCTCTGTGGAAAACTAGGACCAGATCAGTTATTGGACCCATCATACTTTCAGTGCAGCACCTCAAACAATGTACTACCTCAGTGTAGTACTTCAGTTAAACTCTTCAGACCAGCAGAGCACAAGCTCACAAGTTCAGCACTTTCTCTTTTTTTGCTACACAACTGCATCCGTCCGATGCCTGAATGATAACTCACTTTTACTTTCTTTCACTTTTCACAAGCAATTATGCTATGCTCAATCTAACAGACCAGAACACACGGAAGCACACATTATGCAGACATTTAAGGGCTGTTATGACCGGAATCGAACTAGGACCTATCTCACAGAGATCGGTCATCAGGTGTCTGGACTCTGGCAGCCGACACCTGACTCCCACACACAAACGCACAAGGTTTTGAAGGGTAAGATAAGAAGTTTTTCTTACCTTTTTTGTGGAGTTGCGCAATCTTCCCTCGTGGGAAATGGAGGCGATGTCACAGCAGTTCATCTGGACTTTGTCTTAGCCACACGTTGAGGCGCCAACTGATAAGGGGAAATTTGGAGAAATGCCATCCAAATAGGCATTGACCTCTTAAACATCTGCAGGTCAGATCATGAGTCAGTTATCAGGCATGCATGCGATATTAAACTACATAGACCAGAGATGAAGATGGGTCTAAGTAGGAAAGATGACTGGTTTATTTTAAGGAAGTACAGGATAATATAAGAAACCATTTGGATAGAATCCAAGAGCACGTACATTTTTTCGATTGGTCAAGCAGCAAAAAGAGCTTATTCTGAGATATATACTGTATGTGTATGTATTTCATAATTTTATATTAAGCGAAGTCAGCATGAATCACGAAAGTCTTATGATCAGAATGTCCCATGTCTGAGTGCAGTTTAAACGCCATTTTGAGTCCTGCTGTTTTGGATATATTTATGTAACCCCAAATACTGTCCATAACAATTTTGCCAAGACTAATGGGCAAAAATTTCAGCTAGATTTGCAAAGTTGGTTGAAAGATCCCCCCCCAAAAGACTTGCAGCAGTAATTGCAGCAAAAGTGGTCCTACAAATTGGCTCAGGGGGCTAAATAAAATTCCAATAAAATACATTTAAATTTTTTGTTTAACGTAAAAAAATGTGGAAAACAATCTGTTATAAATAGTTATTTAAGGCACTGTATGCACAGCTTTCTTTTCGGAACAAAATTGTGGATTAGCAAAGCATTCAGATAAGAGAGCAGTGTGTAACGTAGTGTATTGATTGTAATGTTTTTTAGAAATTAAAAAGTAATTTTCATTTGTTTTCTTCTAAATCAGTAGTACAGGCAAATATAGGAAACTTTGTAATGTGATCAGAGAAATTCCTTTCTTTCTCCACTTCTCAGCCACTTCTTCCTCTGCCTCCTGAACTTGCCATCCACTCTGAAAAAGACAGTCCAGCTCAGACAAGACAGACTGTCAGCTCATTGTTGTCATGTGATTTTGGCCCATTATACTCTAGGAAGATGCAAGGAAAGGAAATCAGTAGAGGCAAAAAACATAGAAAGATTGTACTGCGCTTTCTAACAAGTTTATTGCGTCACTTTAGTGCTTGATTCCCTGTACACCAAACATCTACATAACTTTGCATTGCTGCAATATCACGGTCAAAGCATATGTATTTGTGGAAATATTCACACCCACATATGATGAAAAGCGTAAAAAAACACGAATTTTACCTATTTTTAGGTCAAATTTCTCAAAAAGGGTACCCCTAAAATATATTAATTCTCATATCATTATAAAGAGCACATTTTTCTCTACAAGGATAATTGTTTTTTTTTTTTTTGGAGTCTCAGTTTAAGAAAAGAAAAATGCCACTGAACATGGTGTTATTTATTAATACGCCATAAATGGTAACTGCACTATTCAAACCCTTGCGTTGGTCCATGGTGATTATACCACAACCAATTCCCTAAGAATTGGTATTATAATCCTATTAAGAATTGTAATAATGCTGTCTTTCGAGAATTGGCAGCCCCATTGCCTAGGAGCCATGGCCGATAGCCGTGCAAGGCCAGCCGCGGGCGGTCTCTTTATCGCAGGTTCCGAAGCCTGAGGGTGGGTGTCTTTGACTAGGATCCCAAGCCTAATATTGGGTATCTTTTGTTGGTTCCCAAGCCATAATGTTCAGTCTAAGTGGTCTGGAATTGTTGCTGAAGTTGCAACATAATCTGTTCAGAGAAGCTGTATTGTCAGCCCATTGCTGTTGCAGCTGGTGCTGGAATTATTGCAATGATTGACTGCTCGGGAATCCAGCATGTATCATTTCTCACAGGCCAGTGAAAGAAGCTAGCTGGTCCATGAGGATGCATAAAATTTATTAATGCATCAAGGCTGTCGACTGAAATTTCAGAAATATTTCCATACCACCAATTCCTATCGTAAATGCAGGCAATGTATTGCCCTGGCTGGAGGTTTGCAGTTGGCAGAAAAGGCATTTCTAATCTGACAGATATATCTACATGGGCAATGAAAGATGATGGGTCATTTGACACCCTTGAAATGCGAATCTTTTTGTCATCAATTGGCACAAACTGGTGATTTTCTCTTGTTCCAGCAATTGTATGTCCATCTTTGAACTTTTCCTCTTGAACTACCCGTATTACGTAAATTTTTTCTTTTGGAACAAAAAAAAACTTGATTCCATGCAGTTGCTCGTTGCAAAAGTTGAATAAATCCACAGGGGTCAGTATTTGGTTTTCAGTTGGGCGTTGAAGACTGGCACGAGCTGCCAACCTCTTTGCTGTCCCTCCAATCCCATCACAGGGTGACTTTTTCCATGACTGATACCAAAAAAATTCCATTCAGCGCTGATATTGAAATCAGCATTGTGGTGGCACAAGTTGAGAAAATTTTTGAAATTTTTGTACTGGGCTGCAGATCCATCGCTGAAGTAGTGGATATGACGAATCCCATAGATGAGTCTTGAGATACTCCACAATTACTGTTAAGAAAGTGTGGACTGCAACTGTGTCATGTTGTGAGCAATCACTGCTTATGCACAAGCTGATGTTCTGCGCAGCTTCAACATTTAACTCCTTGAAGTAAATTACAAATGGGTGTACTGTAGCTTGACTATTTTCTCAGTGGGGAAACTTTGAATGGCATCTTGAACAATAAATGAGTAATTTTCAGAAAAGTCCAAAAGGATCACAAACTCTCCAGGTCTCAGATTTTCCTTCAACGATTTCAGTTAGCAACTTTGATGCTTGGCTATGTAGTGATGGCTACAAAGTTTAGAAATTTTCAAAACCAATTCTTAAATGAAATCTTCTATAGTCAGTTGTTTGGTATCAAGCGTGTCTCGATCAGTGTGAATCCATTGTTTGAACTCAATAATAGTTTGGCCGAAGCTCACAAAACTTAGAAAGTCCAATATCAGGGCCATTCCGATCCCGATAGGCAACAAACATTTCCCTCAAATTGCTAGGTAATAGTCGCTTTTGCATCTGTTTTTTTTTCGCCTGCTATTCACACTGATACATAGTCTTTTTTTACCAGGGCACATTCGACTGAATTCATCATCCTCAAAAAATGCCTGCACCTTTTTCTTCACTTCCTCAGAAACTTTCTTGCCACACTTGATTCTAGGTAAGGCTAAGATGCCATGTTCACATTTAAGCTTTCGAGCTTGTTTGACTATTCGTTCAGAGACACCGAATTCGTCTGATATAGCCTTAATGGACTAACTTTCAGGTGCCAATGTCAAGATTTGGACCTTTTCTGCCTGACTGGACACCTGCAGCTTTTGCTTCAAATCTGCCAAAAGGTGATTGTAATCCAGGCTCATTTTGCACTGTGCTGTTTTTGTTTGCTCAATGTCTTTTGGCTCAAGCCAATCTTGCTAGAAAATGCATTTTGTACCTGGCTTATCTTTCTCCTTGCATATCCAAGTGAATCACGCTGGTTTACCCGTGGATAATTAAGAGGAGAGATGGCAATGGATGTTAAGCTTGAATTTAGATTTTCAGGAGAACATTCCATTCCATCTGGATCTGATTCAAAGAAAACTGGATCAGCTGATTTTTTCCTGTTAGCACATTCTTTTCGACATGATGCACACATCTTCTGGCCAGGCTTCACATCATTCTTTGTAAATTCGTTCAACTGGTCAGCTGCTAACAGATTAATAGCTCGCAAATTCTTTTTGGTGTTATGACCTTTCTTCCCAAAAGGATTGCAACATGATATTTGCAAATGCTCATATTTGGTCAAGAATGAAGCTTCATGGTGTAAACAGATTTGTGAATGTTCGTCAAAATTTAGTCCCACTCGTCGACGCAGCAATTTCTGTTCATCCAATCCAAAGCTTGTAAACAATTTCAACTCATCCTTGCTATGGGTGAATGTCTTAAGGTGGCACTTCGAATTCTTCGCAAGGCCGATAGAGCACTGGGCCGATTCTTCATCAATTTCATTCTCCATCGCTAAAAAATAAATACTATATGCATTAAAATGTAACAATAGTCAATAACTTTTCATAAGTAAAAAGGTTTATAGGTTTTTGATTATAATAGACATTGCTAGCAACAATACAACTCTAACATGTGATAAGAATTTGAAAATCAAACACAAAATCAATGCATTACACGCATAACACCATGTTCAGTGGCATTTTTCTGACTGAGAGACTCCAAAAAAAAAAAAACCAATGATCCTTGTAGAGAAAAATGTACTCTTTATAATATCAGAATTAATATTCTTTAGGGGTACCCTTTTTGAGAAATTTGACCTAAAAATAGGTAAAATTTAGGGTTTTTTTTTACGTTTTTCATCATATGTGGGTGTGAATATTTCCACAAAGCCATATGCTTTGACCGTGATATTGCAGCAATGCAAAGTCATGTAGATGTTTGGTGTACAGGGCAAAGCACCAGTTACTATTGGTTTTTGGTCTTGAGTTATATATGGGCAAAGTTAGGCATAAATAAGGCGTTTTACAAGCTACTTTGACACAAAATTGCGGCCGAAATATTGTTTTGTCATAGCCAGTAATAATTTTATCGTGTTTAGCAGCAAAAGTTGAGCTAGTATGCCAAATTTCAGCATCATAGCCAGTATAGAACTCTAATGGCTATGTGCCAAAGTTTGCAAAATCCTTTTAGCTGAAGCCGCAGGCTTGGTGGGACCTCCAGTGAAAGGTCAACAGTGCCCAATGTATTTGAGATCTGGCCCTAAAAATTTACAAAACCTCTTTTCAACCATACATGTACATCCTTATAAATTTTCAGCAAAATCGGAGAAGCTCGAGTGGGAACCACTGGTCCACTTGACATGGAAAGACCCAACTTCTCACTGGCTGTAAATCAGCAGTTGTGTCACAAGCTATCAGTGCAACTCTGTGAGAGGCAGGATTAGGCTCTCATGGAGTTCTATTAAGTTATGATCTCCACAACACTGCATGAAACACAGGAGCAGTGGGCAGGTCACAAATTGCAGAAGACCAACGGGAGCAGTGCTGATAACAGAGGAAGATACCGGAGGATGGGTATGAGACAAGGGGCAGGGGATTTAGATGTAAAACTGTCAGGATGTGTTTTGTTTGTTTTTTTTAAATTTTATATTAAACCACCTCCAATGTGGTTTAAATGATGTAATATAGATCCCCAACATGTTTTTTTTTTTTTTTTAAATGTTTTTTTTTTTCCATGTATTTATTTTAACCCCTATAGTACAGATTAAAACGGCGGTAGGAGAGGGCAGTTCTTCCATTTCGCCGTTTTAAACCGGCGGTCAGAAAAAAGTAAATAACACCCCCAGCGTTGGGGAATCTCTGGGATTTCAGCTACCGGGTGTAGTTGAGACCCTGGAGATCACGATTCCGGCTGTTTTTTTTCCAGTCCCCGGTCACGTGATCACCGGTACACACTGTGTAACCGTGGTGACATGACAGTAAATGACGGTGTCGGTAAAAAACTATTTATCTCCCACCTGGCATGATCAAACATGTCAGATGGGAGAGATAAATCTCCTCCAGTCCCTGGTGTTGCCAAAGTACCCCCCCCCGACCCCAACCCCCTCTAGATAATCCAAGATGGCGGCACGCACAACCAGCACACCGACTGCATTCATCATCCTTTTCTGATTTCTGTCGCATGTGCTATGACAGATGTGACAGAAAACTCCACCCCAGGTCCAACTAGGTTACCCCCTATAACCCTCCCGGTGTCCCCGGTACCTTGTGCAGTTCGAATCATCCTCGATCTCTCCTCTTTCTTCTCAAAAGATGCTGGCCGTATGCGCACTGCGCAGAGCAGCTGTCACCCTGCTTCCTGAGTTTAGGAACGCTGAGCTTACTGCTGCTCATACTACCGAGCGGTGGATCCGGGGAGAGTAGGTGCACCCACACTCCTCACATGGAGGTTCTGCATTTCCAAAAAATGGAGGATACATTCCTTGTGTGCCGCCCATATTGTGGAATGAGGTTACTGCAGGTCACTCTGCCCTCGGTTTAACCGGGGCAGTGTGCGTGCAGTATTCTCAGCTCAATGCAGCTCCTCACATGGAGGGCCTGCACTTCCAGAAAATAAGGGATACGTTCACGGAGTATGCCTCCATAATCTGTAAGGTCCAGAGTAGTCATGGGAAATCCAAAATGGATTACGGCCTTCCGGATTATTTTTTCTTCTTCTTTTAAATTAATTGGTAAAAGATGTAATGTGTTGGGGAGAGTTTTTTCAATTTTTTTTATTTTTGCCTTTTTTTTTTTTTATTTAATTAGTGACAGTATTGTCGGGTATCTGATCGATGCCATGACATCACTAACCCCATGGCTTGATGCCAGATGACCTAACAGCTGGTATCCACCCCATTTATTACCACGTTTGCCACCGCACCAGGGCAACGGATGAGCTGGTGTGAAGCACCAGGACTAGCACATCTAATGGATGCGCCACTTCTGGGGCGGCTGTGGCCTGCTATTTTTAGGCTCGGAAGGGCCAAATAATCATGGCTCTTCCCACCCTGAGAATAACTGACCCCAGCTGTCAGGTTCACCTTGGCTGATAAGGCTGCTTTCACACTACGTATTTTTAACATGCGTAATGAACGTTTTTTTGCTGCAAAAGCGGATCCTGCTTTTACAGCAAAAAAAACGCATGCAAACGGATGTTATTTTGCAGGATCCTGTCACTTTAAGTTTATGGGCGGGCATTGGAGTCATGTGATCGGGAGTGAGGGGAACTGAACGTGAAAGACTGGGAGCTGACATCTAACAGCTGTGGAGGCTCGTAACCAAGGTAAACATCGGGTAACTTGCTTGGATACCCGATGTTTACCTTGGTTACGAGCGTCCTCCGCTCTCAGGCGGGGGAGAGTGGAGAGAGAGGGAGGGGGAGGGAGGTGGAGAGAGGGACTGATCATGTGAGGCTGGTTTCTGTGCATGCTCAATAGAGCAAGCAGGATCCTGTCTATCAGCATGCCAGCGTTCACATGCGTTTGCATGCTGTTTAGTCGGGATCCAGCAATTTGCAGTATTTGGACGCAGCTCAAAAACGCTACAAGTAGGGTTTTTGAAATAAGTTAAAAAACTGCAAGTCGCTGGATCCTTACTATAACGCACGCAAACGCAGGTGAACGCATGTTGACGCGAGTCCATTGCAAATGCATTGAAATGAAAACGCATTTGCATTGGATCCGTTTTTGCGTTAAAAAAACGTTAATGACGGATTTTAAAAAAACGTAGTGTGAAAGCAGCCTAATCCAATTCAGGAGGGACCCCACGTATTTGTTTTTATCTTTACTTATTTATACATATTTAAAAAAAACAGCCTGGGGTACCCTCTGTTTTGGATCACTAGCCAAGGTGAAGCTGCCAGCTGTGGTCTGCAGACTGCAGCAGTCTGCTTTACTCTAGCTGGCTACCAAAAAGGAGGGGGCCACACGTTATTTTTTTAATTTTTGGCTAAATACAAGTTTAAGCACCGTTTACTACCACATGAAAGTCACTTAAAGGGTGCCAGCTTAGAATATGTAGAGGGTGGGACATTATATATGTGTTTTGACATCTATCCATCTATTCTAGCTTTTTAGGCTATATGCCCACGATCAGGGTTTGCAGTGTTTTGGATGCAGAGTTGTTTTGCATAATAGTCCATAATGCTGCGTTGTGCAGTACAAGCGAATTGGAAGGATTTTTAGAAATATCCTGCCCACTGTGCTGCTTTTCTCCGCAGCATAAACTGACCTGCGACCTGACTTCCAGAGTCTCAGATTAATTTATGCTGTGGAGATGACAGTGTTCACCGCTGGGAGAATAATGCTAAAGTCCGCAGCGGCCTGAACTTGGATTGTCGTCACGGTCAGCTGTGCTCTCCTGTGGACAACACTCGCATCTCCGCAGGAGGGCTGGCTGACACTGTGTACAATACGCAATGTCGCTGGATTCTGGGCACATAGCCTAAAAGTGAGAAATTTTGCTCAACAGCAACATTTTTGTGAAGTACCTGTGGATTTAAAATGCTTACTACACCCCTGAATAAAATATTTCAGGGGTCTAGTTTCCAAAATGGGGTCACTTGTGGGGGTTTCTGATGTATAGGTACCCTAGGGGCTCTGCAAATACGACATTGTGCCCGCAATTTATATCAACTTTTAAAAAATTCAAATGGTTGTTCATTCCATTCGAAGTCCTACAGTTTGTCTAAACAGAGGTTTTTGACCACATGTAGGGTATCCCTGCATTCATAAGAGAGTGGGTAATAAACTTTGGTGTCCACTTTTTGGTGTTGCCTCTTGAAAAAGTGAGAAATTTGGTACTAAAGCAACATTTTTGTGGAAAAAAAAAAGGAAAATTTTCAATATGATGACCTAAGGTTTTCAAATTCTGTGAAGTACCTGTGGATTCAAAATGCTCACTATACTCCTAGATAAAATCCTTGAGGTGTCTAGATTCCAGAATGGAGTCACTTGTGGGGGAGCTACACTGTTTAGCCACCTTAGGGACTCTCCAAACGCGACTTGACGTCCGTTAATGATTCCAGCTAATTTTGCAGTCAAATGGCGCTCCTTCCCTTCCGAGCCCTGCCGTGTGCCCAAACAGTTGATTTCCACCACATATGAGGTATCGGCGTGCTCAGGAGAAATTGCACAATAATTTTTTTTGTGAATTCTTTCCTGTTACTTTTGTGGAAAAAAAGATATTTGGTTGAAGTAACAATTTTGTGGTAAAAATTTTTTTTTTTAATTTTCACGGCTCAACGTTATAAACTTCTGTGAAGCCCCCGGGGTTTCATAGTTCTCACCAAACATCAAGATTTCTTTGAATGGTCTAGTTTCCAAAATGGTGTCACTTGTGAGAGTTTCTGCTTGGTGCCTGCAATCTATTTCAGTCAAATTTGCTTTCTAAAATTCAAATATTGCTCCTTCTGTTCCAGGCCCTCCTATTTGTCCAAACAGAGGTTTTTTACAACATGTGGGGTATCGGTGTGCTCAGAAGAAACTGTGTAAGAAATTTTGGGGTCCATTTTGTTGTTACACTAGTCAACAGCAAAATTGGTTCAGACATGAAAATAGTTGGACTAATTTTGGGGTGCTGAAAACGAAAATGATACTTAAATTTTGAAACTGGCTCTAGTTTTTCTGATATAGGTGTGCGATGATATTTCTCACCGCCTTTGATACAACGCTAGGTAAGGAATACATCAACAGCCTTGTGGCATCAGTTTTGCACTATCCATGTCAGGTTTCCAGGTTTTCCAGTTCTCTTTTTGAATGAACTTGCCCTCGGTTAACATGGAGTTTACTGTTCTGTTGCCCTACTTCCTGTCCAGCTGCTTAAAAGGCCGCCTCTAAGTCTAGTCCAGTGCCTGAGTATACTGCTTGCTGTGTGCTCCTGCTTTGCTGCTGCTAATCCTGATTGCCTCTGGATCCTCCTAAAGACTACCGACCGACCGACTCTGTACCATACCCGGTTTCTTCAAAGCTGTGCCCGGATTCCGTCTGCCATCTTCGGTCAGCACTCTGCCTGGTTCTCTCCGGTTCGTAACCACTCTGGACAATCATCCCGTACGGACACTCCTGGACTTTACCGCTTGCCCCTTGTGTCCCGGCTGCTGCGCATTTAGGCCTTCCGGGGTGATTGCCGGACAGTCCCTGTATAGGGGTTCGCTCTGGTGGTCTCCCTGGGGGAGTCCGGTGCGTGGCCCCGGGAATTCCCTCCGCTCCGATTCGGGAAGGTATTGCATGTGTTATTGTGTTACTGTGTTTGTTCTGTTGTGTATCTACCGTGGTTACATGTTATAAAACATCTTGTACCCAGAACTCGTCTCTGATTGTCATTGCCCTACGCTATCGAAATCCTCAGAACATATAATAAGTATTACAATCCAACTGACTAATGGATTGCTTCATCAATATTGCATCATTTCCAAATGACTAATAAATTGAGTAATCAGTATTAAATCATCTCTAAATGACCAATGGTAGATGCCAAAGAAAGAAAGATGCAATCCTAATTAAACTTGCATCACACAACTCTATAAAAGGCGCATGTTCTCCCTCTAACAGTCACACAGCATTTTCAGTGGTGAACTGATATCGTTCAGCTATTCAGTGATGCCTCGGAATTGCACTAATAAAGCAGATAATTTTCATTTTTAGGTAAAATGATAATTTTTTATTTTCATTCCCCATCGCTTTAGTTGATTAAACCAAACAAAAAAAAACTCCTAATAAAAATGTATACTTTATTTCTATATCAATTAATTGATATAGAAATAAAGTATACATTTTAATTAGGAGTTTTTTTGTTTAGTTTAATTAGTGGATACCCCTGATACTATATCCTTTTGGTCTTTTGTCCCCATCGCTTTAGTTCCTGTGAAGCAGCTGAAGGGTTAATAAACTTCTTGAATGTGGTTTTGAGCACTTTGAGTGGTGCAGTTTTTAGAACGGTGTCACTTTGTGGCATTTTCTGTCACCCAGGCCTCTCAAAGTCACTTCAAATGTGATGTGGTCCCTAAAAAATTATTTTGTAAATTTTGTTGAAAAAATGGTTAATTGCTTTTGAACTGTGAACCCATCTAACGTCCTAACCCCTAAAAATTTTGTTTCAAAAATTGCACTAATGAGTAGACAAGTGGGGAGTGTAGTTTAGTAACTATTTTGTATGACATAACTCTCTGGTTTAAGGGCATAAAAAAAATAAAAGTTTGAAAATTGCATAATTTTCATCATCAAATGATCAATTTTTTCACACATAAAAGCAAAAAATATTGTGATTAAATTTACAACTATCTTGAAGTACCATATATCACAAAAAAACAATCTCAGAATCACCGAGATCCGCTGAAGCGTTCCAGAGTTATAACCTGTGAAAGTAACACGAGTCAGAATTGCAAAAAATGACCTAGGCATTAAGTACAAAACTGGCTTTGTCCTAACAAAAAATAAAAAACGAGAAAGAAAACAAACAGAAAATCCCAACTTAATATGCTTAGGTAAATGTAGTAAATACTTAGGTTTTACTTTTGCTGGGATCAGTCACTATCGCTGAAGTTCAGGCATGATTCTTTTTTTTTTTTTTAACTTGGTCACGCCCCCAGCATTGTAATTGATTAAAAGGGTGGTTCACCCATATTTTTTATTGTCTAGTTCGATATTATATTGAGAAACAATGTTTCTCTCAAATACCTTATGTTGGCAATAGTGCCTGTGAGAGGCGCTATTGCAGACCACTGTTCCCCGCTCCGGTGACATCACGTTAAGTGTCGCACACATCACATCCCTGCGGCCGGCTTCAGTCTTCCTGACTCACTGAGCTGTGGGCGATATTTCACCGCTTGACGTGACGTCACCGGAGCGGGGAACAGTGGTCTGCAATAGCGCCTCTCAGAGACACTATTGCCAACATAAGGTATTTCAGAGAAACCTTGTTTCTCAATATAATATTGAACTAGAAAATAAAAAATATGGGTGAACCACACCATTAAACCAAAGATCCTTCAACATTACTTCTCTGCTGAGCTCCACCCCTAAAGGTTACATGATCGTGACTTCAGCACAGGTCCTGCACAACCACTTCTCTTCTGCTGATTACCACAGATCCTTCAACATCGCTTCTCTGCAGAGCTCCACCCATTACGGCCACATGATCATGCCATCAGAACAGGTCCTTCACCACCACTTCCCCAATGTTGATCCATGCAAATTAATTATTTAAAAATCATACAATGTGATTTTCTGGATTTTGGGGGGATTCTATCTGTCACAGTGTTAAATCTAATATATAAAGATGAATGTATGTATTTGTGTGTATGTACAGTGCCTACAAGTAGTATTCAACCCCCTGCAGATTTAGCAGGTTTACACATTCGGAATTAACTTGGCATTGTGACATTTGGACTGTAGATCAGCCTGGAAGTGTGAAATGCACTGCAGCAAAAAAGAATGTTATTTCTTTTTTTATTTTTTTTTTTTAAATTGTGAAAAGTTTATTCAGCGGGTCATTTATTATTCAACCCCTCAAACCACAAGAATTCTGTTTGGTTCCCCTAAAGTATTAAGAAGTATTTCAGGCACAAAGAACAATGAGCTTCACATGTTTGGATTAATTATCTCTTTTTCCAGCCTTTTCTGACTAATTAAGACCCTCCCCAAACTTGTGAACAGCACTCATATTGGTCAACATGGGAAAGACAATGGAGCATTCCAAGGCCATCAGAGACAAGATCGTGGAGGGTCACAAAGCTGGCAAGGGGTACAAAACCCTTTCCAAGGAGTTGGGCCTACCTGTCTCCACTGTTGGGAGCATCATCCGGAAGTGGAAGGCTTATAGAACTACTGTTAGCCTTCCACGGCCTAGACAGTCTTTTGAAAGTTTCCACCCGTGCCGAGGCCAGGCTTGTCCGAAGAGTCAAGGCTAACCCAAGGACAACAAGGAAGGAGCTCCGGGAAGATCTCATGGCAGTGGGGACATTGGTTTCAGTCAATACCATAAGTAACGTACTCCACCGCAATGGTCTCCGTTCCAGACGAGCCCGTAAGGTACCTTTACTTTCAAAGCGTCATGTCAAGGCTCGTCTACAGTTTGCTCATGATCACTTGGAGGACTCTGAGACAGACTGGTTCAAGGTTCTCTGGTCTGATGAGACCAAGATCTAGATCTTTGGTGCCAACCACACACGTGACGTTTGGAGACTGGATGGCACTGCATACGACTGCATTCCCCCGCTTTTCAGCAATCCCTACAGTCAAGCATGGTGGTGGCAGCATCATGCTGTGGGGCTGTTTCTCAGCCAAGGGGCCTGGCCATCTGGTCCGCATCCATGGGCAGATGGATAGCACGGCCTACCTGGAGATTTTGGCCAAGAACCTCCGCTCCTCCATCAAGGATCTTAAGATGGGTCGTCATTTCATCTTCCAACAAGACAACGACCCAAAGCACACAGCCAAGAAAACCAAGGCCTGGTTCAAGAGGGAAAAAATCAAGGTGTTGCAGTGGCCTAGTCAGTCTCCTCACCTTAACCCAATTGAAAACTTGTGGAAGGAGCTCAAGATTAAAGTCCACATGAGACACCCAAAGAACCTAGATAACATGGAGAAGATCTGCATGGAGGAGTGGGCCAAGATAACTCCAGAGACCTGTGCCGGCCTGATCAGGTTTTATAAAAGACGATTATTAGCTGTAATTGCAAACAAGGGTTATTCCACAAAATATTAAACCTAGGGGTTGAATAATAATTGACCCACACTTTTATGTTGAATATTTATTAAAATTTAACTGAGCAACATAACTTGTTGGTTTGTAATTTTTATGCATCTGTTAATAAATCCTGCTCTTGTTTGAAGTTTGCAGGCTCTAACTTATTTGCATCTTATCAAACCTGCTAAATCTGCAGGGGGTTGAATACTACTTGTAGGCACTGTATATATGTATGTGTGCATGTATGTCCGATAAAGGAATCCGCACCGTTGCATTTACAGTCACAAAATTTTGCACAGACCCTCCATGTGACTCAGAGAATGTCATAGACTGTTTGGATGGGAAAATTTAACCCCGCCCTTTACAGTTACTCTCCGAAAAAACCTGCCTCCATTAATTAATGAAGCTGCGAGCTGTTATGTTATTAATAGTAGCTGTGATTGGTTGCTATAGGAACAAAATAAATTGTTAGTATAAGAAGCATATGTGTGATGTAATAAGATATCGGTGGGGAGACAGAGTGAGAGAGAGAGACAGTCAAAGAGACAGACAGAGGCAGACAGACACAGGCAGACAGGGAAAGAGAGACGGGGAAAGAGACAGACACACCGAGACAGACTGAAACTCGAAGAGAGACTGTTACTATCCCGGGCAACGCCCGGGTACTACAACTAGTAATACATAAAATCTACATCTCCACTGAATGTCATTGTGCTTATCTTACAGCTCATGCAGACTCACTGCTAAATATAGGGGTGTCTATCCAGTGGGTGAAAATATAGCAATTTTTCAAAATAAAAAAAAATGGCTGCTTCTCCGCAGTTTTTTTTTTTTTTTTTTTTATTTTGAGAGAAAGAATTCTAGTTATTCTTTCATTTGAAAATGTGTTGCACGTTTTATCAGACTAACCCACAAATGTATTATTCTACAGAACAATGACAATGAAACTGCCCTGCACTGTGCTGCACAATATGGACACACTGAAGTGGTTCGGGTTTTACTGGAGGAATTGACTGACCCTACAATGCGAAACCACAAGATGGAGACACCGCTTGATTTGGCAGCACTGTATGGGCGTTTGGAAGTGGTGAAGCTCCTTCTCAATGCCCACCCTAACTTGCTGAGCTGCCACACACGGAAGCACACTCCTCTTCATCTAGCAGCTCGCAATGGGCACAGAGCAGTTGTCATAGTTTTGCTGGATGCAGCCATGGATATCAACTACATGGTATACTTGTACATATTATCATTTATGATATTATTGCCATATATAATACATAGATTACTTTATTTATATTTTCATAATATTCCATTTTTATAAATCTAAAATAAAAATGTTCCTTTCCTGAATTTTTATTTAATAATGTTGATGTTAAAGGGGGTTGTCCACTACTAGGACAAACCCTTCTCATTCCCCATGTCCACCCCATAAAAATAACAAAGCCTATACTCGCCTCCGGTGTCGGTGCGGTTCCAGCAATGTCAGAAATTTGGATAGTTAAGTAATTACCGTATTTTTCGGACTATAAGACGCACTTTTTTCCCCCCAAATGTTGGGGGAAAGTGGGGTGGGGCGTCTTATGGTCTGAATGTGGCTGTGGGGAATGAGGGTGGTGCGGGTCATCGGGGGCACGAGCAGGCTGTAGCAGCGCCTGCCGTGACCACGTGGGCCAGCTCATTTCATATGCACGCCCATCCTCCCGCCCATCATCCCTCAACGTTAAAGCCAGCGCTGACAGGTGGGCGGGATGATGAGCGGGGGGTGTGCGCATAATTAACAGCCGACCCGCAAGATCACCGCTGGCAACTACAGCCTGGAGTGATCATATGCGGCTGTATTCACTGCCCTCCGTGCATCATTATCATCGCGGGGTGCAGTGAATCAGTGTACTCACCCGTCACCGTGTGTGGAGTCGTCATCCTGCAACATCACGATGTCTTCCTGTCTGTGCCGGTCAGCTCATCTGTGTAGAGAGTGGTGAGCACAGCGATGACGTCATCGCTGTGCACGCCGCTAGTGTCCACACATATCAGCTGACCGGCACAGACAGGAAGACATCGCGATGCTGCAGACAACGGTGACGACTCCACACAGCGGCGCTGCATCTGAGACAGAGAGGAAGCTGTTCGGTGCTGCAGGGAGTGAGGAAAGGTGAGTATAAACGTTTTTTTTTTTTTCTGTGCCACAGGATACAGGCCATATACCAGGATTGGGGTATATTATGAGCAGGATGGATGGGGGTATATTATGAGCAGGATGGATGGGGTATATTATGAGCAGGATGGATGGGGGTATATTATGAGCAGGATGGATGGGGGTATATTATGAGCAGTATGGGGTATATGAGCAGGATGGGGTATATGAGCAGGATGGGGGTTATATAGCAAAATGGGGGTATATGAGCAGGATGGATGGGGGGGTATATGAGCAGGATGGGTGGGGGTATATGAGCAGGATGGATGGGGGTATATAAGCAGGATGGATGGGGGTATATGAGTAGGGGTACCTTAGTAGAGAATTTGGGGCCATTACCCCCATAACAGTGTCAGCAGCAGATTCGCGCCCCATAACAGTGTGTCATGACCACATTTTTTGGTTAAAATTTTATTTTCCTCCTCTAAAACCAGGGTGCGTCTTATAGTCCGAAAAATACGGTAACAAGAAATAAGGGGCGGCCATCACTCACTTTCTGTTAATTGATTAGCCGTATGAAGGCAGGTAGAAGAAACCGTAGGTGATTGTAGTGGGGCTTGCATGTCATAATGTCATATGGGCCCCAGGAGTACGAGTTCCAACATGGCTGCAACCGCCTGGCATCGAAGGAGAGTATTGGCTTCGTTATTTTTATGGGGGTGCACATGGGGAATAAAAATGGGTTGTCTCAATAGTGGACAACCTCTTTAATTCTTTTTTGCTTTTTTTTCAGACAGAAAAAGGAAGTGCATTACATGAAGCTGCATTGTTTGGAAAGGCTGATGTTGTTCAAGTCCTTTTAGATGCAGGTTATTAACTTATTTATATTAGTACTTGATATGAACTGTACCGTTAGTAGTTTTCTTTGTTTATATATTTTCATAGCTCTAAATTTTTCTGGGATTTGTAAACTTAATGTGGCTATTTCATATTTTACTTGAATTTGTTAAAAACAAAGAGGGCAGTGAACTTGTCTACATTCACAGACACGAACGTTAAACCCACCGCGGCCTTCGCTCTGGTGAGTTTGGCTGTCTGTGCAGCTGCTGACTGCAGTGACGTTGTTAAGTTGTTCTTCCATTTTCACAAACCCAATAATTGAAGAATTCACTGAAAACTAAAAATTTTAATTCTAGTTTGGCTTATTACCTCATTGATATTTTTTTCTTGTTTTTGTGGAGTGGGTGGCGAGAAATGCAATGAAAATTAAAAAGTGATTCAAATATCTAAAAGTTTAGTAATGTCTAAATGTACAACTTATTCCGTTTTGAAAAAGGAAATCACTGGCAAACTTAGCATCGCCAAAAGGCCTGAAAGAACACAGAAGACGGAGATATTTTTTTCTTAAAAGAGGTTTCCCCACAATCAATAGATCTTGGAATAATAATAATTTCCACAATTGGATGTTTAAAAAAAAAAAAAAAAAATGTTCCTATTCTGTAATATGTGATAATAAATGTGTCTCTCCTAGGTACTGTGTAATGAATGTGTCTGATCATACCACATCTCCTGGGCAGGGAAGGACACAAAAGAAAACCTAGAGATAGCACAGCATGGAATCACTGCTTATTATTTTTGTGAGGTTGACCATATCTCTGCCTGTTATTTTTAAAATGCTTTATCTCACAGAATAATTAGCAATCTTGTGCTGTTATATTTATATGCTTTTTTTTTTTTTCTTTCTCCCCTGCCCAGGAGCTGTGGCATGATCAGACCATCTCCCTGTACGGTCAGACACGGCCATTACACAGTACATAGCAGGGGCACTTATATAAGATTATCTCAGCACAGGAACATTTAATATTAAACACATCCAATTGTGAAAATTATTATATCCGTTTCTATTGGTTAAAATATACTTTGTGGGATAACCCCTTCAATTAAAAAAACAACAAACTTTTCACTGCACTTAATCAAAGCAAAAATACTTGGAGGTGGTTGCATCTTTGTCATTGTCTACCATATAGATGGTTTATCCAAGATACAACACTGGTAACAGGAGATTTTTTAGTTGTTTTCTAGCAAAGTGTCATGTTTTCTAAATTCTGGAGTGAGATCAAAGGGACAAATAAAACCTAGATTAATTTTTACCAGAATAATGAGAAGAGCAAGAAGGAAAGGAAGGAAGTGGAATTTGACATCACAAATTATCTAAAACATGGTGTTGGCGTCATGGCATGGGCGTGTATGGCTGCTAATAGAACTTGGTCCGTGATGATTACTGATGATTTTACAATGGATAGAAGTTGCATGACGAATTGTAAAATGTCTACAGCTTTACATTCTGCTAAGATTGTCATATTACTGCACTTCAGACAGGACCTCACAGTGGAGATCATGGTGACCAAAACACGATTTAAGCAAACTTTAATAATGGAATATTCTTCAATTCACAAATCAGTCACCTTAGCTTAACCCAAATGAGCATGGTTTTCATTTGCTAAAGACAAAACTAAAGGACAAAAGATCCACTTAAATAGAGGCCACTGGAGATGGCTGCCAAAAATAACATAAAATGTACACGTGTAATTGTTCGTTTATCCAGTTATTTTTCATAGTTTTTTAAGGTTGTAGGTAGACTTAAGTCCATCGAGTTTAACCCATAACCTAACTTGATCAAGAGGAATGCAAAAACCGCATGCGGTAGACAGTAAGCTCCACATTAGGGAAAAAAATCCTTCCCGACTCCATATACAGTGATCAGACTAATTCCTTGGATCAACGCCTCATCACAGAATGTAGTGCACGTAACCAGTAACATTATCTTTTTTCAAGAAAGACACACAGGCCTCTCTTACATTTTAGTAATAAATCAACTATTAGAATACTATCTGGAAGAGCGTTCCATAGTCTCACTGCTCTTACAGTAAAGAATTTGCATCTGTGATTATGAATAAACCTCCTTTCCTATATCTGTAGGGGATGTCCCCTTGTCCCAGACCTTGGTGTAAAAAGATCTTTAGAGAGAGCTCTGTACTGTCCCCTCATATTTGTACATTGTAATAAGATCGCCCCTAAGCCTTCGTTTTTCCAAACTGAATAACCCAAAGTTTAATAATCTGTCTTGGTACTGCATTCGACCCATTCCTTTAACACCTTCACCACCAAGGACGTACCTTTACTGTTTGTGCGAGCTCACATCTGATCAGCAGACATGTTCAGCTAACGGGCACGGATGGATTGCTAATCCAACCCGCACCTCTTAACCCCTTAGATGGCACTGTCAAACTCTGACAGCACGATCTAAAGCACTCCGGCAGGGATCGAGCCGTTGTCCGCCACCATCGGCTGTCCTGTGATGTGATAATTGGGCGCCAAAAAACAAGGCATTCCAAGAAAAGCACTTGCTACCCACAGTACAATTTGGTGGAGATTCCATCATGCTTTGGGGCTGTGTGGCCAATGCCGGCACCAGGAATCTTGTTAAAGTTGAGGGTCGCATGGATTCAACTCAGTATCAGCAGATTCTTGACAATAATGTGCAAGAATCAGTGACGAAGTTGAAGTTACGCAGGGGATGGATATTTCAGCAAGACAATGATCCAAAACACCGCTCCAAATCTACTCAGGCATTCATGCAGAGGAACAATTACAATGTTCTGGAATGGCCATCCCAGTCCCCAGACCTGAATATCATTGAAAATCTGTGGGATGATTTGAAGCGTGCTGTCCATGCTCGGCGACCATCAAACTTTACTGAACTGGAATTGTTTTGTAAACTGAAATGGTCAAATATACCTTCATCCAGGATCCAGGAACTCATTAAAAGCTACAGGAAGCGACTAGAGGCTGTTATTTTTGCAAAAGGAGGATCTACAAAATATTAATGTCACTTTTATGTTGAGGTGCCCATACTTTTGCACCGGTCAAATTTTGTTTAAATGCGGATTGCACATTTTCTGTTAGTACAATAAACCTCATTTCAATCCAGAAATATTACTAGTCCATCAGTTATTAGATATATGAAACTGAAATAGCTGTTGCAAAAACCCAAATTGTTATAAAGAAAAAAGGTTAACATTAATAGGGGTGCCTAAACTTTTTCATATGACTGTATGTATGTATGTATGTATATGTGTATGTGTGTATGTATGTATATATATACCGTATTTTTCGCTTTATAAGACGCACCGGAATATAAGACGCACCCCAAACTTAGACATAAAAAAGGTAAAAAAAAGAAAAATGGGGTCCGTCTTATACTCCGGTGTTCTCTTACCGGAGGGGGGCAGCAGTGGTGGTGAAGCGGGGTCACAGGAGGCACAGGTTGTGCTGGCAGGCGCGGCAGGTCAGTGGCAGCGGGGTCCGTGGTTGCAGGTGCCGTGGTTGCAGGCGCGGTGGCGTCCGCGGTGGCAGGATCCGTGGGGTCCGTGGTGGCGGCAGCAGCCGTGGCGTGTGAGCCGTGCAGCAGGCCGGTGCAGTGAGTGTCCGCGGTCCCGGTTCAGTGGTGGCAGCGGCGGCGGCGACTGCTCAGTGGTGGCAGGGACTGCTCAGTGGTGGCGTGTGTCCGCGGTCCCGATTCAGTGGTGGCAGTGGCGGCGGCAACTGCTCAGTGGTGGCAGCGGCAGGGACTGCTCAGTGGTGGCAGCGGCAGGGACTGCTCAGTGGTGGCGTGTGTCCGCGGTCCCGGCTCAGTGGTGGGAGCGGCGGCAACTGCTCAGTGGTGGCAGCGGCAGGGACTGCTCAGTGGTGGCGTGTGTCCGCGGTCCCGGTTCAGTGGTGGCAGCGGCGGCTCAGTAGTGGGAACGGCGGCGACGGCTCAGTGGTGGAGTGTGTCCGCGGTCCCGATTCAAGTAATGGCGCCCGGAGCGACGCATGCGCAGATGGAGCTCTCATCCAAGGGCTCCATCTGCGCACGCGCTGACTCCCGGAGCAGCGCGTGCGCAGATGGAGCTCTCATCCAAGAGCTCCACCGGCGCCATCATTTGAAAGTGGGACCGCGGACAACTGGTAAGCTGCACAGCCGCCCGCCCCGCATGCACAGCTGCCCGCCCACTCTGCGTACAAGCCGCCGGGTACCTGTGCTTGCGTGCGGTGGCAGCCGGGTACCCATGGCTGTGTGCGGGCGGCAGATGGGTGACTGTGTGAGGGCGGCAGCCGAGTACCTGCACGGGCACCCGACTGCCGCTCGCACACAGCACCCGGCTGCCGCCCGCACACAGCCATGGGTACCCGTCTGCCACCGCATGCAAGCACAGGTACCTGGCTGCCGACCCCACACAGCACCCGCTGCCGCCCGTACACAGCCACGGGTACCCGGCTGCCGCTGCATGCAAGTACAGGTACCCGGGCGCTTGCATGCAGCCACAGGCACCCGCCCGATCGCCCCCCCCCCCCCCCGCTACCGCTTTATAAGACGCACCCCCCATTTTCCTCCCAAAATTTGGGGAGGAAAAGTGCGTCTTATAAAGTGAAAAATACGGTATATCTGTATATGTGTGTATATATATATATATATATATATATAATATATAATCTATATACACATATATATATACTAGAAGGTGGCCCGATTCTACGCATCGGGTATTCTAGAATTTACGTATTGTGTAGTTCATGTATGATTTTTGTTATATATATAGATGTTGTTGTGTGTAGTTACCAAGTGTTTGTGTAGGGCGCTGTACATGTTCTGAGTGTCGCGGGGGGTGAGAGCGGTGTTGTATGTGTGTTGCGTGTGTTGCGGTTTGTGGAGCGCTGTGTGTCTGTAGCGTTGTGTGTGTGTGTGTGTTGTGCGGTTTGTGTGGGTGTGGTGTGTTTTGGGGGGAGGTATGTTTTGAGCAATGTGTGTGTTGTGCAGTATGTGCGTATATTTGTGTGTGCAGCGTTGCCTGTGTGTGTGGGTGTCTGTGTAGGGCGTTGTTTGTGATTCCTAGTGTGTGTGTGTTGTGCAGTGCGCGTGTGTGTGTGTGTTGGGGGGAGGTGTGCACCTCCCATCGTGCTCCATCCCCCATGCTGCGCACCCCCCATCGTGCTGCATCCCCCATGCTGCGCACTCCCAAACGTGCTCCATCCGCCATGCTGCGCACTCCCAAACGTGGTCCATCCGCCATGCTGCGCACTCCCAAACGTGCTCCATCCGCCATACTGCGCACTCCCCATCGTGCTGCATCCCCCATGCTGCGCACTCCCAAACGTGCTCCATCCGCCATGCTGCGCACTCCCCATCGTGCTCTATCCGCCATGCTGCACACTCCCAAACGTGCTCCATCCGCCATGCTGCGCACTCCCAAACGTGCTCCATCCGCCATGCTGCGCACCCCCTATCATGCTCCATCCGCCATGCTGCGCACTCCCAAACGTGCTCCACCCGCCATGCTGCGCACTCCCAAACGTGCTCCATCCGCCATGCTGCGCACTCCCAAACGTGCTCCATCCGCCATGCTGCGCACTCCCAAACGTGCTCCATCCGCCATGCTGCGCACTCCCAAACGTGCTCCATCCGCCATGCTGCGCACTCCCAAACGTGCTCCATCCGCCATACTGCGCACTCCCCATCGTGCACCATCCGGCATGCTGCGCACTCCCAAACGTGCTCCATCCGCCATGCTGCGCACTCCCAAACGTGCTCCATCCGCCATGCTGCGCACTCCCAAACGTGCTCCATCCGCCATGCTGCGCGCTCCCAAACGTGGTCCATCCGCCATGCTGCGCACTCCCAAACGTGCTCCATCCGCCATGCTGCGCACTCCCAAACGTGCTCCATCCGCCATACTGCGCACTCCCCATCGTGCACCATCCGGCATGCTGCGCACTCCCAAACATGCTCCATCCGTCATGCTGCGCACTCCCAAACGTGCTCCATCCGTCATGCTGCGCACTCCCAAACGTGCTCCATCCGCCATGCTGCGCACTCCCAAACGTGCTCCATCCGCCATGCTGCGCACCCCCCATCATGCTCCATCCGCTTAGGAGTGCGCAGCATGCCGGATGGTGCACGATGGGGAGTGCGCAGTATGGCGGATGGAGCACGTTTGGGAGTGCGCAGCATGGCGGATGGAGCACGTTTGGGAGTGCGCAGCATGGCGGATGGACCACGTTTGGGAGTGCGCAGCATGGCGGATGGACCACGTTTGGGAGTGCGCAGCATGGGGGATGCAGCACGATGGGGAGTGCGCAGTATGGCGGATGGAGCACGTTTGCTCAGCCTCTCTCCTTCCAGCCTCCCTGAGCATCAGCCCCCCCCTCCCAGCCTTCCCCAAGATCAGCCTCTCTGCTCCCAGCCTCCTCCAGCACGCCGTGCTCCTCTGCCGACACTCACCCACACCCGATCGCATCCACTCACCCACACAACCGATCGCATCCACTCACCCACACAACCGATCGCATCCACTCACACACACAACCGATCGCATCCACTCACACACACAACCGATCGCATACACTCACACACACACCCGATCGCATACACTCACACACACACCCGATCGCATCCACTCACACACACACCCGATCGCATCCACTCACACACACACCCGATCGCATACACTCACACACACAGACACTGACGATATTGCACATACGCGCTGATACTCACAACATCCGGGGATATCACATGCTTCTGGCCATGTGATCCTCCCGGCAGGTCCTGGAAGCTCACAACAGCACAGTATCGCTGCCGAGAAGCAAGCGATATCCCAGGATGTTGTGAGTATGTGGATGCGATGTGATGTGTGTATGTGAGTGAGTGTGATCTGATTTGTGTGTGTGTATGTGTGTGTGTGTGCTGTTATGTTATGTATGTTCTGCAGCTGCAGGACCTTGATGTGTGGATGCGATGTGATGTGTGTGAGAGTGTGAGCCGGTGTACACTGGTAACTATGATACACATCGGGTAACCAAGGGGCCTTAGTTACCCGATGTGTATAATGGTTACCAGCTTTCACGGCCTCCGTCAAGATCCCAGCATCGCAAGGTTATGTCTGGCGCTGCCGGGATCCTGACGGAGCCGGTGTAGAAGCAAGCGATATCCCAGCATGTTGTGATGTGTGGATGTGATGTGTGAGAGTGAGTGTGAGAGTGAGTGTGATCTGATGTGTGTGTACTCACCTGGGAATCGGAGCCCCGTGTCAGTTGGGCCACAGCGAGCGTGCATTGCGTGAGGGGGGCGGGGTCTGCAGAGAGCCGGGGCGAGAGGCCAATCCGTGTGGGGGGGCGGGGCCATGGCGAGCCCAGCGGCCAATCAGCTTTGTGTCACCGTAAGGACACAATTTCGGAGCATGACAGAGACAGACAGACAGACAGATAGACAGACAGACAGACAGACAGACAGAATAAGGCAATTATATATATAGATACACATATATATACAGTTAGGTCCAGAAATATTTGGACAGTGACACAATTTTCGCGAGTTGGGCTCTGCATGCCACCACATTTGATTTTAAATGAAACCTCTACAACAGAATTCAAGTGCAGATTGTAACATTTAATTTGAAGGTTTGAACAAAAATATCTGATAGAAATTGTAGGAATTGTACACATTTCTTTACAAACACTCCACATTTTAGGAGGTCAAAAGTAATTGGACAAATAAACCAAACCCAAACAAAATATTTTTATTTTCAATATTTTGTTGCGAATCCTTTGGAGGCAATCACTGCCTTAAGTCTGGAACCCATGGACATCACCAAACGCTGGGTTTCCTCCTTCTTAATGCTTTGCTAGGCCTTTACAGCCGCAGCCTTCAGGTCTTGCTTGTTTGTGGGTCTTTCCGTCTTAAGTCTGGATTTGAGCAAGTGAAATGCATGCTCAATTGGGTTAAGATCTGATGATTGACTTGGCCATTGCAGAATGTTCCACTTTTTTGCACTCTTGAACTCCTGGGTAGCTTTGGCTGTATGCTTGGGGTCATTGTCCATCTGTACTATGAAGCGCCGTCCGATCAACTTTGCGGCATTTGGCTGAATCTGGGCTGAAAGTATATCCCGGTACACTTCAGAATTCATCCGGCTACTCTTGTCTGCTGTTATGTCATCAATAAATACAAGTGACCCAGTGCCATTGAAAGCCATGCATGCCCATGCCATCACGTTGCCTCCACCATGTTTTACAGAGGATGTGGTGTGCCTTGGATCACGTGCCGTTCCCTTTCTTCTCCAAACTTTTTTCTTCCCATCATTCTGGTACAGGTTGATCTTTGTCTCATCTGTCCATAGAATACTTTTCCAGAACTGAGCTGGCTTCATGAGGTGTTTTTCAGCAAATTTAACTCTGGCCTGTCTATTTTTGGAATTGATGAATGGTTTGCATCTAGATGTGAACCCTTTGTATTTACTTTCATGGAGTCTTCTCTTTACTGTTGACTTAGAGACAGATACACCTACTTCACTGAGAGTGTTCTGGACTTCAGTTGATGTTGTGAACGGGTTCTTCTTCACCAAAGAAAGTATGCGGCGATCATCCACCACTGTTGTCATCCGTGGACGCCCAGGCCTTTTTGAGTTCCCAAGCTCACCAGTCAATTCCTTTTTTCTCAGAATGTACCCGACTGTTGATTTTGCTACTCCAAGCATGTCTGCTATCTCTCTGATGGATTTTTTCTTTTTTTTCAGCTTCAGGATGTTCTGCTTCACCTCAATTGAGAGTTCCTTAGACCGCATGTTGTCTGGTCACAGCAACAGCTTCCAAATGCAAAACCACACACCTGTAATCAACCCCAGACCTTTTAACTACTTCATTGATTACAGGTTAACGAGGGAGACGCCTTCAGAGTTAATTGCAGCCCTTAGAGTCCCTTGTCCAATTACTTTTGGTCCCTTGAAAAAGAGGAGGCTATGCATTACAGAGCTATGATTCCTAAACCCTTTCTCCGATTTGGATGTGAAAACTCTCATATTGCAGCTGGGAGTGTGCACTTTCAGCCCATATTATATATATAATTGTATTTCTGAACATGTTTTTGTAAATAGCTAAAATAACAAAACTTGTGTCACTGTCCAAATATTTCTGGACCTAACTGTATATATATATATATATATACATGCGTATGTATATATGTGTATATAATATATAGTATAGATATTTTTTCCTATATGTAAAAAAAAAAAAAAAAATCTGAAAGCTCAAAACTCCCTACTTTGCCCCATTGTTAATAAAACAATAATAATTGCAGAGTTCAGAAATGCCCTATCTTTCAAAATATAAAATGAATTGATCTGATCAGTGCACGGCATAGTGAGAAAAAAATTTCTAAACTACAAAATCACAGTTTTTTGGTTGCCGCATCATTGCATTAAATTTATATAACAGGTGATCAAAACATCGTATCTATGCAAAAACTGTAAAATTTAAAACACCAACTCAAGACTCAAAAAATAAGTCATCACTGGGCCCCAGATCCTGAAAACTGAGAACGCTAGAGATCTTGGGAAATGGCGACAAAAGCGTTTTTTTTTTTTTTTATTATACAAAATTCTCACTTTTTTTTTCCACCACTTAAATAAATGTAAAACTAAACATGTTTGGTATCTACAAACTCCTTCTGACTTCGGGAATCATGTCAGTTTTTCAAAATGGTGAAGACTGTAAATTAAAAAAAAAAACCCAAAACAATCGTGCAGTTGCACTTCATTTGCAATTTCACCGCACTTGAATTTTTTTTCCTCTTTTCCAGTACAATATGGGGCAGACGTAATGGTGTCGTTCAACAGTACAACTCAGCCGTCAGAAAACAATCCCTCATATGGCTATGTTGAAGGAAAAATTAAAAAGTTATGGCTCTTGGAAGAAGGGCAGGAAAAAACAGAAATGAAAAATGGAAAATTTCCCCAGGAGTGAAGGGGTTAAAGAGAATGTCACCCTTTTGAGTTTTGAATTTATTAATATGGACATACAGGTAGCAACAAGAAGTAAATGGCACTTCCTCCGTGCACATGATAGTAAAAGTTGGGGTCAGGTTCCAAGGCATGTCAACAGAAGCATACAAGGCACTCCCAAAATTGGCTGCCACGTATATTTATTTAATGTGCATAACAGAACGTTTTCGGTTCAATATGGACCTTCCTCAGTAGCACTGTATACAAAGATAACATAAAGATCAATATATGATTTGAATATACAAAACAAAAATTTAAAATTTGTATACAATACAAAGGAATTTTCCAAAAAGTGAAAAACTGTGAAAAATATTTCTTACATATTGAACAATATTTAATTCACAGAACAAACATAGTTTAGATGTTAGTAAAATATGTATGACGGAAGAAAAACGGGGAAAGAAAAAAAGGAGGGGGGGGAGAAGAAAAGAAAGACGAAATGAAAAGTGAGAGGTAAGGCCGCTTTCACACTTGAGTTTAGCGCAATCCGCCGCTTTGGAGAATAGCGCAGTCCGTTAACGCACTGTGCTGTTCTCCATAGACTTGTATGGACAATGCACTGTAACGCAAGTGTCTTCGTTGCATCCGCTGGACGACGCTGAGTCGTTATTTTGACGCAGCGTCGGGCGGAGGGAACACTGCATGTAGTGTTTTTTGGGTCGTTAAAATAACGCACTTTGACGGATTCTGTTAGAATCCGCCAAGGTGTCTAATGATTGTCTATGGGGGGTGGATTCCGCCGCAATGCACTAAGCGGCGGAATCCGCTGACGGATTCCATCACGTTCTACTGCGCATGCTCAGCATGTCCAGCAGAACGATCTAAATCGTTTAAAATCACTCCTGGTCTCTCTCCCCCCTCTCACCCCCTCTCTCATACTCACCGATCACCGATCTGCGGCGCTGCACGGCTGTCACACTCCTCTGGCGGCTTCTCCTGCTTTTGAAAATGCTGGACGCTCATTATTCTATCTCGTCTTGACTGCTTTCCCCGCCCACCGGCTCCTATGATTGGTTGCAGTCAGACATGCCCCCACGCTGATCGACAGTTGTCTCACTGCAACCAATCACAGCCACCGGTGGGCAGGTCTATATCATGCAGTACAATAAATAATTAAAAAAAAACGACGTGCGGTCCTCCCCAATTTTGATACCAGCCAAGGTAAAGCTACACGGCTGAAGGCTGGTATTCTCAGGATGGGGAGCCCCACGTTATGGGGAGCCCCCCAGCCTAAAAAATCAGTCAGGAGACTCTCGGAATTGCCCCATCCATTAGATGCGACAGTCCCGGGACTCTACCCGACTCATCCCGAATTGCCCTGGTGCGGTGGCAATCAAGGTAATAAGGAGTTAATGGCAGCCCATAGCTGCCACTAAGTCCTAGGTTAATCATGGCAGGCGTCTATGAGACACATTCCATGATTAACCTGTAAGTGAAAGTAAATAAACACATCTGAAAAAATACTTTATTTGGAATAAAAGACAAAACACCCTCTTTCACCACTTTGTTAAAATTCTCAAATATCCCTCCATGTCCGGCGTAATCCACACGAGGTTCCGCGACGCATCCAGGTTTGCTACATGAAGCTGGCAGGAGCGGCGGTAGAACAACGCTGCTCTCTTTCAGCTTCACGCAGCAACTGAAGGGAGTCGCACTGTCAGCAGGGACGTCACTGAGGTAATGTCTGTGTGTGTGCGGTGATTGGTGCGGTAGTGCCTGCGTGTGCGGTGATGATAGGTGGGGTAGTGCCGGGGTGTGTGTGGTGACGATGGTTGCAGTAGTGCCTGCGTGTGCGGTGATAATGGGGGCGGTAGTGCCGGGATGTGTGCAGTGATGAAGATTGGTGCAGTAGTGCCGGGGTGTGTGTGGTGATGATGGGTGCAATAGTGCTGGGGTGTGCGGTGATGATGGGGGCGGTAGTGCAGTTGTGTGTGCGGTTTTGATGGGTGCAGTAGTGCCTGCGTGTGCGGTGATGATGGGGGGCGGTAGTGCCGTGCTGTGTGAGGTGATGATGGGTGCAGTAGTGCCTGCGTGTGTGATGATGATCGAGTCTCTCTCGCAGCTAGAAAACTTAGCGCAATGCGTTATTTCACAGGAATCCGTTGCCTTTATTATCACACTATTTGCAAGGCATCCGTCACATTCGTCACACAACGCATTGTAATGGATGCCACACAACGCAAGTGTGGAAGCGCCCTAAGCTGAAAGGGACAGGATAAAGAGTGAGAATGATTTTTATGATCATGTGGGATGAAAGATGGGGTATGTGTTTTAGAATATTAGTGTAAACTGTATATGTAGGGGAGCAAATTGAGGTACCATTGAGCTGAAAGTAGCCTCCTGGATGAGAGGTCGTTTTGGAAAAATCCTCTTTTATATCTTCTATCTTCCGGGCTATGGAGCGTGTGCTGCCCGGAAGATAAGCCTGCATTCAGTCTTCATTGTTTTGTTTTTGTTTGTTTTTTTAATTCAAGAACTTATCTGTGTTTTGTGTTTTTTCTTTTTACTTACACAATTTGCAATGGAGGGTGTCTCATAGATACCTAACCATTACTATTCCAGGACTTCATGGTAGCTGTGTTTTTTGACAAATCACAGCCGTCATTAACCTTTTATATTACTTCAATTGCCACCACTTAAGGGCAATCGGGATGATCCGAGTAAGCGCTAAGATTAGCACATCTAATGCATGCGTGTTTTGCCACCACCGGTATCCCCGCACTCTCCTGCCCATCTCCACAGGCAGGGACATCAGCACACTCGCCTTCCCGGCTGCTTCGTTCCCGGTTCCTTCTGCCAGCTCTTAGGACCTGTGCTTGACTCACAAGTCTCCTTGAAGCACACGTTGGGCGTGTGCATGTATTCTTAAAGAGTTAGTGTACCCTAATCTGGAAGTTCCTGTCAGCCAATGTCTGTGAGGCTCTAGGTATATAGTGCACCCTACCCTTTTAGGAGGTGCCTGGGCGCTAATCTTAGAGACGCGTTGCTAGTTGTTAAAGTCCCTTACTTATGTGCTGCTGTTGTTACTTATATCTGTTTGTTCTTAGTACCAGCCGCTGCTGCTGCATAGTTCCATATTGCCAAACCTGCTGTACCAACCACTGCTGCTGCATCATTCCATATCGGACATGCCTTTTGTATCAGCTGCTGCATCGTTCCATATCAGCCGAACCTGCTGCGCTGACCGCTCTTGCTGCATCATTCCAAACCAACCAGGCCTGCCGCATCTGCGGTCCTGGCTGTAAGTGTCTTATCAGAGACTGTCAGTATCCATACCCCCGTGGCCAGCTGTCTCAGCACCCGGTGTGCGCCAAAGTCACACTCTGTGGCAAGAATTGGTCCAGGAGTAAGAATAACAGGACCGGATTCTGACACATCTGCAGTCGGTGTACAGCTGTCTGCACGCCTTGACACAAGCATCTCCATCTACCTCTGCTCCAGCTGTGGTTTCTATGGCTGTAAATTCAGCTCCAAGCTCTGGTTTTTAGTAGTTTACTCCTCCACATTTTGACGACGATCCCCAACAATGCAGGGTTTTCATAAATCGTTGCTCCTTTCACTTGGAATCTTTGTCCAATCAGTTCATCTTGGACCAGGCTAAAGTGGCCTTAATGATGTTGCACTGGTGATGCTCTTGCCTGATTAGTCCGTTATGGAAAAGGAGTGATCCTATCGTGCACAACCTGCAGATCTTTCTAGAGTTCTGCAAGGTGTTTCAACGAAACGGGCTAAGTCTTCTCCGCAGCATCTTCACTTTGACTCCTCCTGGGGAGTCTCACCGTAGGTTAGTATACCGTTTGTTTCCGCATCCTGTCCTCCGAACGGAGCTGGAATAATGAAGCATTGGTGGCTGCATTCTGGGAAGGATTGTCTAATAGGATTAAGGAGGAGCTGGCAAGTCGAGGTGTGCCTCCTACTCTGGGCGACCTGGTATCGCTGGCTATCTGCATCAACCTCAGGTTCCAACAACGATCCAGAGAGGCGAACCGAGAGACGAGGTCATTGCGTTTGGCTCATTCTTTCCAGAGACCCATTGCGCCATGACCCGTTTTTTCCAAGACTCTTCCTCAGCCCATAGAAAAAACAAAATATGTCAGCTCACCGAACCATAGCACATGCAGTGTCTGGAGGAGTTCAATCAATCCTGGGCGGTGCAGGGAACTTAGATTCCGGATAATCTCTTGTAGACACAATTCTTTAGAGATATTCTAGCAACTTCGTCCAGAGGACTTATAAAATCAAAGACTTTTATTCCAAAAAATTAAAAACAGGTATCAAGTATAAAATACATATGGTTCACCAATGTGAAGAACGCTAGGTCCACGGAAGGAGCCTGCGTGGTATCGCAGAGCAGCGCCCGCCCTAGGCGTGACACACTTCCGGTTCATTGCTATGCGAGATTCGGATGTGCGTCCGCTTCCTGGATGGAGAATAATGTGGAACGCATGCTGACAGCCTCTTATTTGCTGTCTATATTGTCCTGTTGTAGGATGAAATTGGCTCCAAGCAAGTGCTGTTCCCCATGTATGGCATGGCGTTGCAAAATGGAGTTATAGCCTTCTTTATTCAAAATCCCTTTTACCTTGTACAAATATCTCACTTTACCAGCACCAAAGCAACCCCAGACCATCACATTACCTCCATTGACAGCGTCAGACACTCTTCCAGCATTTTTCCAGTTCTTATGCGTCTCACAAATGTTCTTCTGTGTGATCCAAACTCCTCCAACTTCGATTCGTCTGTCTATAACACTTTTTTCCCAATCTTCCTCTGTCCACTGTCTGTGTTCTTTTGTCCATATTAATCTTATCCTTTTATTAGCCAGTCTCCGATATGGCTTTTTCTTTACCACTCTGCTCTGAATGCCAGCATCCCGGAGTTTCATCTGCACTGTAGAAGTTGCCACTGGTATTTTACGGACACTATTTAATGAAGCTGCCAGTTGAGGACCTTTTTGAGGCGTCGATTTCTCAAACTAGAGACTCTAATGTACTTGTCTTGTTGCTCAGTTGTGCAGCGGGGCCTCCCACTTCTCTTTCTACTCTGGTTAGAGCCTGTTTGTGCTCTCCTCTGAAGGGAGTAGTAAACATCGTTGTAGGAAATCTTCAGTTACTTGGCAATTTCTCGCATGGAATATCCTTCATTTCTAAGAACAACAATAGACTGTCGCGTTTCACATGAAAGTTCTCTATTTCTGGCCCTTTTGAGAGTTTAATGGACCCAACCAATGTAATGCTCCAGATTCTCAACTAGCTCAAAGGAAGGTCAGTTTTATAGCTTCTCTAATTAGCAAAACTGTTTTCAGCTGTGCTAACATACTTACACAAGGGTTTTCAAGGGACTTCTAAACATCCATTAGCCTTCTAACATAGCAAACACAATCTACCATTAGAACACTGGAGTGGGGGTGGTTGGAAATGAACCTCTATACCCCTATGTAGATATTGCATTAAAAACCAGACGTTTGAAGCTAGAAGTCATTTACCACATTAAAAATGTATAGTGTAGAGTGTGCTTCATTGAAAAAAAATGTGCTTTTCTTTCAAAAATAAGGAAATATCTAAGTGACCCTAAACTTTTGAACGGTAGTGTAGGTGGATCAGGTACATCCAGTAAAGCTCCGCCAAGCGATCAGTCTCACCGGAGAGGGATGCTTCTACTGCAGAAGTCCTAATCACCTAATCCGTTTCTGTCCTACAAAGCCAGGAAACTTCTAAGCATAGGTTCTGTGGGAGAAAGGATACCCTAGATGAGAGCAAGTCCCCTTCACCATAATCCATAGCAGTGTCTGTATCATGTGGCAACACCTGGTTTACCAAGTCGGCTCTTCTGGACTTTGGGTCCCCCGGGAATTTCATATAGCAGGCCATAGTGGATTGGTCCTGGATTTCCATCCATCGACTACAAGTTCCCATGACACTAATGCCACCTTGGTGGGGACATTGGCTCAATCACGTCCCGGTCGCTTAACTGAGGCTGCTCAATTCCCGGTTGCTGCCAGCTCCCAGGACCTGTACATGCCGCACAGGTCCTCTGTGAACACACTCACAGCGTGCCCTAACCCAGAAGTGCCTCTCTGCCTATGGCTGAGAGGTATTAAGTATTTAGGGCACCCTCCTCTTATGGGAGGTGCCTCAGCAAATTCTTTCTTCTTACAGACACATTGCTAGTTGTTGAGGTCCCTTACCTTTATGCTCCTGCTGTTACTTACACCTGTGTGTTTTGTAGTAACGGCTGCTGCATTGTTCCAAATCGGCCAAACTTGCTGTACCGGCTTCCATATCAGTCAAACCTGCAGCATCATACCTAAGTGACCGAGGTTTCCACATCAGCCATCCCGGCTGCATCTGTCTTTCCAGAGACTGTCAGTGTCCATACCCCTGGAGCCAACTGTCACAGAACCGTGTCTCCCAAGTGGCACCTGGATGCTACCGGCAGCCAAATCCATCCTCTCCATCAATGGCTCTGTTGAAAACCCGGTGTGCGCCAAAGTCACGCCCCTCAGGTGTACTATTGCCCAGTGGGTCCACTCCCCGCTTGCACCCGTGATTATTACAATGTGCCAATTCTGGGGACAAACATCCCTCCCTAGCCTGAAATTCAAGCCCCCAGCTATATGCTTTATCTTATCTGGATATCAACATTGAAGGGTACTCCACACTGCTTTTTTTTTTGTTTTTGTTTTTTTTTGTTTTGTTTTTATTACTTCAAAAAAATTATATATATATATATATATATATATATATATATATATATATATAATATATATATATATATATATAATATATATATATATATATATATATAATATAATGTAATATGAGAAAAAAGTCCAGCCGCACACGGTGAAAAACCAAAATGAATTCTACCTACTTCTATCAGGTGATATCTCTCCCAATCCCGGTCCACCCCATGCCAACTTTACCCCCTCCCCCACCTCCCATAGAAACCCTGATAATATTAACATTCCCTGTACACCCTCACTTCCCTCTTTTAATTGTGGTCTCTGGAATCCACGGTCCGTATGTAACAAGCTTCCTTACATCCACAACCTCTTTCTCAATAACTCTCTTAATCTGCTAGCCCTCACTGAAACCTGGATTCCGGATTCTGACACTATTTCCCCTGCCGCCATCTCTCACGGTGGTTTACACTTTTCCCATTCACCAAGACCTGGAAACAGACATGGTGGTGGAGTTGGTTTACTCCTGTCTCCACAATGCACTTTCCAGGTCATCCCCCCAGCTCCATCACTCTCATTCCCATCCTTTGAGGTTCACACCATCAGGCTCTTCCATCCCCTTCCCCTCAGAGTAGCTGTCATATACCGTCCCCCAGGCTCACCAACCCAGTTCCTTGACCACTTTTCAGCCTGGCTTCCGCACTTCATGTCCTCAGAGTTACCAACCCTTATCCTAGGAGACTTTAACATCCCCATGAACAGCCCCCCCTCCCCATCTGCATCCCAGCTCCTATCTCTAACCACCTCCCTTGGCCTCTCACAGCTCTCATCCACTAAGACACATGAAGATGGTAACACCCTTGATCTGGTCTTTATCCGCTTCTGCTCAATCTCTCACTTTGACAACTCACCTCTTCCCCTCTCTGACCACAACATCCTCTCCTTCAAACTCACAAACCCTTGCCCATCCCAGCACACTCCCACCAATCACACATTCAGAAACCTACAGGCCATCGATTCTCAGACGCTTTCAGACTCTTTACACGCATCACTGTCCCCCATCTCCTCACTTTCCTGTCCTGATATGGCTGTAAAGCACTACAATGACACACTCAGGACTACACTAGACCAAGTAGCGCCCCTCACCTTCAGAAAGACCAAACACAGAGTAAAACAGCCTTGGCTCACATCCCAAACTCTACTTCTTCAGCGATGCTCCAGGAGTGCCGAACGCCTATGGAAGAAAAACCGCACACCAGAAAACTTCATCCACTACAAGTTCATGTTAAGAACCTACAACTCTTCCCTTCACCTCGCCAAACAGACCTACTTCACCACCCTTATTTCCTCACTTGCCAACAATCCACAAAAGCTCTTTGACACCTTTCACTCCCTCCTCAGTCCCAAAGTACAGACCCCTGTCACAGCCCTTCATGCTGATGACCTGGCCTCGTATTTACAGAGAAAATAGAAAACATCCGCCAAGAGATCAGCTCCCAGCCACCAAGCGTTGTGAATCCCATTCATCCCCATATCCCATCCAGCTCACTTTCCACATTTGACCCAGTCACAGAGGAGGAAGTCTCCAGGCTCCTATCCTCCTCTCATCCTACCACTTGCCCTACTGATCCCTTCCCCACACCTCTACTCCAGTCCCTCTCTCCGGTTGTCACCACTCACCTAACTAAAATCTTCAATCTCTCTCTCTCTTCGGGTATCTTCCCCTGTTCCCTCAAACACTCTATCATTACTCCATTATTAAAAAAAACCTTCTTTCGATCCGTCCTGCACAAGCAACTACAGACCAGTCTCCAATCTCCCCTTCATCTCCAAACTCTTGGAGCGCCTGGTCTACTCTCGCCTCACCCGCTACCTTTCCACCCACTCTCTTCTAGATCCTTTACAGTCTGGCTTCCGTCCTCTACACTCAACAGAAACTGCCCTTGTCAAAGTGACCAATGACCTATTGACAGCAAAACGTAACGGTGACCACTCTCTGCTTATTCTTCTTGACCTTTCTGCCGCCTTCGACACTGTTGACCACAGTCTCCTTCTCTCTTTGCTCCATTCTATCGGCCTAAAGGACACTGTGCTCTCCTGGTTCTCTTCCTATCTTTCTGGCCGTTCATTCAGTGTATCATTTGCTGGCTCCACATCTTCTCCTCTCCCTCTCACTGTTGGGGTCCCTCAAGGTTCAGTCCTTGGCCCTCTTCTTTTCTCCCTCTACACTGCCCTAATTGGACAGACCATCAGCAGATTTGGCTTTCAGTACCATCTTTATGCTGATGACACACAGCTATATACCTCCTCCCCTGAGCTCACCCCCGCTGTACTACAGAACACAAGTGACTGCCTGACTGCAGTTTGCAATGTCATGTCTGCTCTCTATCTGAAACTTAACCTTTCCAAAACTGAACTTCTTCTTTTTCCTCCATCCTCCAACCTTCCTAAACCTGACATCTCCCTCTCTGTGTGTGGCACAACGATAAGTCCTAGGCCGCAGGCCCGCTGTTTGGGGGTTATACTTGACACTGATCTCTCTTTCACTTCCCACAAACAATCTCTTGCCCGCTCCTGCCGCTACCTGGCTAACCGCTACTCGGATGCCTCTGCTCTGTGCCAGTCATTGCACTGGCTGCCCATATATCACAGGATCCAATTCAAACTGCTTGTTCTCACCCACAAAGCTCTCCACAGTGCGGCACCCCCCTACATCTCCACCCTCCTCTCTGTCTATCACCCCACCCGTTCTCTACGCTCTGCAAGTGACTTTCGACTAACATCCACACTGATTCGAACCTCCCACTCCCGGATCCAAGACTTCTTCCGAGCTGCACCAACCCTCTGGAACGCTATACCCCAAGAAGTTAGGACAAATCACAACTTACTCAGCTTCAGACGCACCCTAAAGACGCATCTTTTTAGGGCGGCCTATCACACTCCCTAATCAGATTCGATTCACATAGTCCCTCTACAACTTCTCACAACATAACTCCACATCAAACTCCATGGCACCCAAAGGCATCTCAAGGCTCTGGCCCACTGGTCCAAGAAACCATTATCTATCCCCCATTTCCGTGAGATGGCTGTATTGTCATTGTAAATAAGCACTTGAACCTTGCCACCCCGCCCCCATCTCATTGTAGATTGTAAGCTCTCACGAGCAGGGTTGTTTTTTTTCTTTTTTTCCCTCAAAATATTGTATTTCTATAACTGTTACTTGTTTGTATATGATCCTCCTGAATTGTAAAGCGCCGCGGAATATGTTGGCGCTATAGAAATAAAGATTATTATTATTATTATTATTATTATTATTATTTATTTTTATATATATATATATATATATATATATATATATATATATATATTTATGTGTATGTATGTATGTATTTATATTATATACACCGTATTTTTCGGACTATAAGACGCACTGGACCATAAGACGCACCCTGGTTTTAGAGAAAATTTTAAGCAAAAAATGTGGTCATGACACACTGTTATGGGGCAAGGATCTGCTGCTGCCGCCACTATTATGGGGGTAATGTCCCCAAATTCTCTATTAAGGTACCCCATCCTGGTAATGATCCTCCTGCCTTGTGTATATATTTTTGTCCCTCATCCTGGTATAGCCCCATCTTGCTATATACTGCCATCATCCTGCTATATACGCCATCATCCTGCTATATACGCCATCATCCTGCTCATATACCCCCATCATTCTGCTCATATACCCCCATCATTCTGCTCATATACCCCCCTTATTCTGCTCATATACCCCCATTATTCTGCTCATATACCCCACTCATCCTGCTCATATACCCCCTCATCCTGCTCATATACCCCCATCATTCTGCTCATATACCCCCATCATCCTGCTCATATACCCCCCTCATCCTGCTCATATACCCCCCTCATCCTGCTCATATACCCCCTTCATCCTGCTCATATACCCTCTTCATCCTGCTCATATACCCCCTTTATCCTGCTCATATACCCCCTTCATCCTGCTCATATACCCCCCTCATCCTGCTCATATACCCTCTTCATCCTGCTCATATACCCCCTTTATCCTGCTCATATACCCCCTTCATCCTGCTCATATACCCCCTTCATCCTGCTCATATACCCCCTTCATCCTGCTCATATACCCCCATCATCCTGCTATATACCTCCATCATCCTGCTAATTTACCCCCATTATCCTGCTCATATACCTACATCCATCCTGCTCATATACCCCCATACTGCGGCACACAAAAAAATAAACGTTTACACTCACCTTTCCTCATTCCACACAGCGTCGCTCCTCCTGTCTGTGCCAGCAGCGCCGTGTTGAGCCGGCCATGTTCCCTGCAGCATTGCGATGTCCTCCAGTCTGCCGGCGCGGCTGTGTGGATACACGTGTGCACAGCGATGATGTCATCGTTGTGAGCACCGCTAGTCCCCACACACTGCGGCCGGCAGACTGGAGGACATCGCGATGCTGCAGGGGAACGGTGAGTACATTGATTCACTGCACCCCGTGCTGATGATGATGCGCGGGGGGCAGTGAATATAGCCGCACATGATCACTCCAGGCTGTAGTTGCCAGGGGTGATCATGCGGCCGGATGTTAATTATGCGCGCGTCCCCGCCCATCACCCCGCCCACCTGTTAGTGCCGGCTTCAGCGCTGAGAGATGGGCGGGAGGATGGGTGTGCATATGTAATGAGCGGGCCCACGTGGTCACGGTAGGACCCTCATTCCCCGCAGCCATGCCCTACATTCAGACCATTAGACGCACCCCCCCACTTTTGCTCAACTTTTGGGGGAAAAAAAGTGCGTCTTATGGTCCGAAAAATACGGTATGTCATTTTTTTTTTTTTGTTTCAAAAAACCACTTGAGGTCTCTCGTATTTTCATACACAGCCAAGATAAAGTACACCGCTCAGGGCTGTAGCCTCAAGCTGTCTGCTTTATATGCGCTGGGAATTAAATATGAGGACCATATGCCATTTTTTCCAATTATTTATTTTTAGATTCCACTTTCGGGACCCAGATATCTAATGTGAGGGCAATCAATCACAGACGCCGGCACAAAGCGTGGGGGCGCGGTCTGACTGCAACCAATCACAGATGTGGTCATAGAGGGTGGGCGGGGGGAAACAGTGAATATGCATAAGATTTAATGAGCTGACCCAGAAACAATGTTTCAGCCGCATGGAAACTTAAGTATAATTAGCCTAATTGCCATTTTGCGTCTTTTTTTTTTTTAATGTATGTTTATCCATGCTGCTGAATCCGAATAGTAACACGGACTTCCTTGAGAAGTGGGTGTTCGGGGTACGTGCACGGACACCAGGTGTTTGGTACGGACTCCGAACTTCACAGTTCGGATTCGCCCATCACTAGTCATGGGGCAACCATTATTAGCCCCTTTACCCACAAGTCTGTTTACACTTTCCTGACCAGACCCAATTTTACAATTCTGACCAGCATCACTTTGAGGTAATAACTGTATCTCTTCAATATATCCCATTGATTTTGTCAAAGTTTTTTTGTGACACGCTGTACTTTACATTAATGCTAAATTTTGGTTTATTTGATTAGCATTTATATATGAAAATTAAAAAAAAAGTGAAAACGTTTTTTTCATATTTCAGATGATTGTCTAATTACTTTCATTGTTTGTAATCTAATTATCTAATTTATTTCTACTGACAGGAATTGATGTCAGCATAACAGACAACAAGGGAATGACCGCATTGGACATTGTACAGGAGTTGCCATCTCAAAAGAGCCAACAAATAGCTTCACTTATCCAGGGTAACGCAGCTATTCCACATACCTGTGCATGGAAGTATAGTCTGGTTGCAGTTTGTTGCAATTTTAGTTTTTTAATTTGAATTTTGCTTTGCATGTCCTTATTATTCCCCTTCATCAAAGTGTGGTTGTATAAGATCCAACTAATAATCCTCTTGCTCATCTTTTATGACATCTTCTGTAATCGTGTTCGGATGTCCATTTTCTGTACACATATGGCACCAAACACCTAGTACAATGCAAGTAAGGATTCTAAAGTCATGTCAGTTTTAAAATGGTGCTTTGATTTTTTTTTTTTAAATTAGAATTAGCACAGAATTGTGATAGTATTTAGATAGATACACACAATGGGTGAAATAATTATTGAACATGTCACCAATTTTTTAAGTAAATATATTTCTAAAGGTGCTATTGACATGAAGTTCTCACCAGATATCAGTAGCAACCCATCCAATCCACACAGGCAAAAAAATCATAGACGTCCATAAATTTAGTGATGTGTAATAATATGAATTTACACAGGGAAAATGTATTACTATGGGACAGGCTTGTAACTGTGTGAAAATTGTATGTCTACAACCAAGTGAAGACATATACAAATGAAATCTTTACATAACCTCAACTAAAAGACTTTGATAGTACTGTGCCCTCATTGTTGTATGGGGAATGATGGTGAATATTTTGGTAGCTCTGTCTTTTTTTGTTTTGGGTAGTTTAATCTTATTAAATTGCTTTAGTTAGACAGTCTGAAAATAAACATATGTGTTGAAATTCTTTACCTCTCTGCTTACATTCTTCTGTGAGAGATTTTATTTTACATAGTGTAAAGCTTGTTTCGAAGCAGCACTGGCCGAGTGTGTGCAGTAGTTACATTATAGGAGAGGTGGTAATGGGGTTGTCCGCTAGGTATAATTCTCTTTATAAATATCTATTGCAAAACCCCTTTTTCCTAAGATCTTAGTCTGCTCTCTCCAGCACTTTGGTTTTTATACAGAAGTTCACTGCTCACCTCCCTCCTCCCAACCCATCAACTCTTGACCATGCTTCTCTTATTAGTCCTGCATAATTACAATCCAAGGCTATGTGCGCACAGTGCGTTTTTCGCGGCGTTTTTGCTCGTTTTTCTTGTGCGTTTTTGGCCTTAAAACTGCATGACTTTGCTTCCCCAGCAAAGTCTGAGTTTTCATTTTTGCTGTCCGCACACAACTTTTTTTTTAAGCTGCGTTTTTGAGCTTGAAAAAAAAAAAAAAAAATGGACATGTCAATTCTTTCCTGCGTTTGCATTGGAAAAACGCAGCAAAACGCAGAGATCAAAAAATGCAGCAAAACCCCGCCAAAACCGCACCAAATCGCGGTAAAAACGCGCGCGTTTTGACGCGTTTTTTTGGACGCAGGTGCGTTTTTGTGCGTTTTTAGCGGCCAAAAACGCACAAAAACGCAGTGTGTAAACTTAGCCCAAGGCTCCCAGCTTTGGCAGTTTCCAGGGCAGTTCTCCAAATCAAGGCTCTTGCTTTCCTGAGTTGTTTGCTTGTTTAAATCCAAGGTTATCTCCAGGTGCAAATATAATATAAATAATAGTCTAGACTTTAAAACAAGGACAGTAGCAAAAGAAAACTGACCAGAATTATCACTGAAGGATTGGCTCCTTCCTTCGCAACAAAGGAAGGAGACTGTAAACCTTCATGCTTAATAGACAACTTGAGAAAGCCGCTTTAATATCGCTTTCTATATTTTTTTTTAAGGTCACCATTCAGTGAGACCAGCAGCAAGAGAACCAGAACTAGAACCTGCACCGCTACCTAGTACATCTACTTGTACTGATTCTCAAGGAGGTAAAGTAACATAAATTAAGCTAACGTATTTGCTTAGATCTGTAGCTGATCAGCTCCATCTTTATCTGGTGTCTGACTGAAAGCCTGCCGCTTTAGCAACTTTTGTTTTACTCGAGACAGGAATGCTCCTGCTGCAACCAGTTATTTTACAGCTAGATACAGGACAGAGAAGATGAGAAGGGGCTTGGCTGATCTCCTAAAACAAACAATTTTTCTTTTTGCACTGCAAAAGTATCATGAATGAGCTTCTCTAGGGGCACCTGTTTCACGATAATCGTGCAACGTAAACAGGCTGACATCACCTGAGGAACAAGCAAAGCACTCCATTGTTAGGTGAAATAATCTTTTAGTTTGCCGAAAAGATAATCATTCTCTGCAGGAAATTGTCCTATTTTAAACCCTTCACCACCTTTGATGCAAGTTTACACCAGATAAGTCAGATAAGGGTTCATGACGTATGATGTAAACTTACTGTTGGGGTTTTCACCCAAATCACATATTTCGGAGAAGTAGATGAAAATTCTAATGTAGGTGCTCAGCTTACAGCACAATATAAATCTAAACTGATCCCAAATTGCCACCAATAGCATTCAACTTAACCCACAAAAAATAAGTCCTCACTCAGGTACATCATCTATTAATGGAAATATCGGGGGATTCCACGTTACTGGTAGCTTAGGCTCTTGAAAAGCGCTATGGCTCTCCCACAAAAGAAATCCAGCAAAATCTGCGCTTTCAAATCCAAATGCTAATGTCCACATGTTTGGCATTGTTGTAGTGAGGACTGGAGACCCACTTAATTTACAGGGTGTGTTTCCAGAAGCAGGAGCTGGGCACTACAGGGGCTTATTTGCAATTTTAAATTTCTTAACTGCATTTCTATTCATTGGTGTTTTCTAGAGATAAAATTGTCACTACACCCGTAGAATAATTCCAAGAGGGGTGTAATAACCAAAATGTGGTCACTTGAGGCGGTTTCTGCTATTGTGACACTTCGTGGCTCTGCAAATGGAGTCCACAAACTATTGTAGAGAAATATCGTCTCCAAAGCACTTGTTCCCTCTCTAGCCCTTTCTTTTAGCCAAACAGTACTATACAGTCACTGTCACATGTGGAGTATTGCCACGTTCAGGAGAAATTGTGTAACACATTATAGGTGTGTAGTGTCAATATGCTCACTGCATCTCTAGATGAATTAATTGAGTGGTGCAGTTTGTAAAATGGGGTCACCTGTGGGGGATTTCTGCTGCTCTGACACCTTAGGGGCTCTGCCAATGTGACATGGCACCCGCAAACTATTCCAGCAAATTTTGAAGTTAAATATGGTGGTCCTTCTGTCTCAGCTTTGCACTGTACCTCAAAAGTAGTTCTCAATTAAATGTAGGGTATTGGTGCACTGTGGAAAAATTACAAAACAAACTGTGTGGACCATTTTATTCCTATTAGCCTTTATAAAATTTTAAAACATGGGGCTAAAAGAACATTTTAAGTGAAAAAGTTGTAATTATTCTTTGCTTTGCGCATAATAGTATAAAATTCTTTTGTTTTGGGGGTTTTATTGTTTTGGAGCCACAGCAACACCTGTGGTGTCAATATGTTAATTTCACCCCTAGATAAATTCATTGAGGGGTGTAGTTTGTAAAATGGGATCACTTATAGAGGGTCTGCTTTTCTAGCAACTCAGGTTCACTGCCGATTTTGACCCCCAAAACATTCCAACTTAATCTGAAAATGATTTTTTTTATTTTCACAGCCCATTGTTATACAATTCTGTAAACCACGTGAGGTTTACAATTGCTCTGTACATCTCTAGATGAATTCCTTGAAAGGGGTATTTTCCAGAATGGGTTCACTTGTTGGGGGTTCTGCTGTTTCAGCATGTCAGGGGATCTTCAGATGTGACATGATGTCCACAATCTATTCCAACCAAAATGGCGCTCCAAAATCCAAATTCCACTCCTTCCCTTCCGAGCCCTGCTCTGTGCACAAACAGCAGTTTTCCACTAGAAATAGGTTGTCTCTGTACTAAGGAGAAATTGCATAACCGATTATATGGTCCACTTTCTTTTGTTACCCTTGCGAAAATGAATAAATTGGGGTTAAAGTAACATTTCTGTGGTAAAAATGTGTTTATTCATTTTCACTGCTCAACGTTATAAATTTCTGTGAAACACGTAGGTTCTAAGCCTTCCGTGCCCCCAAACAGTGATTTCCCCACATATGGGTTATTGGCATACTCAGGAAAAATAGCGCAACAAATTGTATGGTCCACTTTCTTCTGTTACCGTTGTGAAACAAATTGGGGTTAAAGCAACATTTTTGTGTTAAAGAAAAAAGTTTTTCATTTTTATGGCTCAACATTATAAAATGTTGTGAAGCACCTGTGGGTTCAAGGTATTCACCACACTTATAAATAAGTTCCTTGAGAGGTCTAGGTTCTGAAATAAGGTACCGTATTTTTCGGACCATAAGACGCACTTTTTTTCCCCCAAATGTTGGGGGAAAGTGGGGGGTGCATCTTATGGTCTGAATGTGGCTGCGGGGAATGAGGGTGCTGCGGTGAAGTGGGTCATCGGGGGCACGAGCAGGCTGTAGCAGCCTGCCGTGACCACGTGGACCCGCTCATTTAATATGCACGCCCATTCCCCGCTCATCATCCCTCAGCGCTGAAGCATGCACTGACAGGTGGGCGGGATGATGGGCGGGGGTTTAACAGCCGGCCCGCATGATCACCCCTGGCAACTACGGCCTGGAGTGATCATGTGCGGCTGTATTCACTGCTCCCCGCGCATCATCATCAGCGCGGGTAGCAGTGAATCAGTCTACAGTACTCACCGTTCCCCTGCAGCATCGCTTGTCCTCCTGTCTGTGTCAGCGGCAGCGCCGCTGAGTGGAGCCGTCCCCGTTACCCTGCTGCATCGCGATTGTGACGACATGGACACCCAATGCCTAGCATGGGTTAAAGTTTCTTAAAATTCAGCCAGACTATTGTTCTTCTGTGTGTATAGATGGGGGATATGCCCTCATTGTTTCTACAAGACTCTTGAGAGTTTAGTATTGAAGTTTTTGGTAACTCATGTTTGCTAAACCATTGTGTCTGCCAGGCCCCTCTGAGCATTCATTGTATTGTAGTTGTGAATTGATAATGTAATTACCTTAGTAGCCATTGTCTAGTCAGTGACTTGCCAACTCCATGTAGATATACTGAGTCTTTCTATGCACATCATTTAAATGAACATTATCCATGCAGCTTGAAATTCATCCAATGGTAGAAGCAATCTTGTCCAACCAATCGATGAGGACGCAGTGTATCTAAGTGGAAGGCTGTGGCTTTAAAAGGGACTTCTTTAAGCCACCAGGTGGTTGATGGATGCTGATGGATCCAGTCTAAGCTCTTAGGAGCTGACTAGAGGATCAGGATATCTTATGGCTTCAATCTAGGGACTCCGGTCCCGGTTGGAGACCATATCCACAGTCTAGGGATTTCGACTCCGGCTGCCAGGATTGTAACGTCAAACCAGGACTACCTAAGGAGGACACTCAGGTTGGGACAGTTCAGTCACCTGTTACAGACTTTGCAGACCTCAGACAGCTTGGAACCTGTGAGGCATGGACATTCTAAATCCCTGGTGAGTCAGCGGAAGGGTGAGACTCTGTTGCCTGTTACATTTGTGTGTTTTGCTGATTATGTGTTATGTGCTGTTAATTGTTTGGGGATCCAATAAAGTCTAATTATTGTGGTTCCCTCACCCTGTGTTGTCTGAGTAGTGTTACGCCCACGGTTAAGGAGGCCGGCGTTCAGTTGGGATGAGCCCTGAGCCACGCTGTCTTTCTAAAGGCGGCGGGTTTTAGTGGACGAGAGCACCCACTGAGCCCCGTGTCTCCACAGCGATCATTTCCTGTGTCTGTGCCGGCGGCTGGGTGGAGACTAGCGGCGCACACAGCGATGACGTCATCGCTGTGCGCACGTGTCCACACGCAGCCGCCGGCACAGACACAGGAGATGATCGCGATGCAGCAGGGTAACGGGGACGGCTCCACTCAGCGGCGCTGCCGCTGACACAGACGGGAGGACGAGCGATGCTGCAGGGAGCGAGGTAAGGTGAGGTGAGTATGAACATTTATTTTTTTTTATGTGCCACAGGATGCGGCCATACACCAGGATGGGGGTATATTATGAGCAGGATGGGGTCATATGAGCAGGATGGGGTCATATGAGCAGTATGGGGGTATATGAGCAGGATGGGGTCATACGAGAAGGATGGGGTCATACGAGCAGGATGGGGTCATACGAGCAGGATGGGGTCATACGAGCAGGATGGGGTCATATGAGCAGGATGGGGTCATATGAGCAGGATGGGGTCATATGAGCAGGATGAGGGTATATGAGCAGGATGGGGTCATACGAGCAGGATGGGGTCATATGAGCAGGATGGGGGCATATCAGCAGGATGGAGGTCATACGAGCAGGATGGAGGTCATACGAGCAGGATGGGGTCATACGAGCAGGATGGGGTCATACGAGCAGGATGGGGTCATACGAGCAGGATGGGGGTATATTATGAGCAGGATGGGGGTATATAGCAGGATGGGGCCATATGCCATGATGGGTTATATAGCAGAATGCGGCCATATGCCAGTATATAGCAGGATGCGGCCATATGGCAGGATGACTGTATATAGCAGGATGAGGGACATATACTGTATATACAAGGCAGGAAGATCATTACCAGGATGCGGCACCTTAGTAGAGAATTTGGGGACATTACCCCCATAACAGTGTCAGCAGCAGATCCTCGCCCCATAACAGTGTGTCATGACCACATTTTTTCTTAAAATTTTATTTTCCTATTTTCCTCCTCTAAAACCGTGGTGCGTCTTATAGACCGAAAAATACGGTAACTTGTAGGGGGTTTCCAGTATTTAGGCACATCAGAGGTTCTGCAACGTGACATGATGTTTGCTATCTATTCCAGTCAATTTTGTGCTCCAAAATTCAAATATCGCTCCCTTACAATCTGTGTACCCAGAACAAATTCTATGGTCCAATTTCCCCTGTAACCCTTGTAAGAATTAAAAAAAAAAAAAAAAGGTCTAAAGCTTCTTGACCTTCCACATACTAGGTTCGTCTTGTTTGTCAGGAACTGCCTGATCTAGGATGTACCCAGTACACTCTGGTGATCGCGTGGATTCAGGAGCTGTCCCATGCAATCACCACCAGGGACTTGGGTGTCCTGCGATGTTTAACCCCTAAATGCCACAATGGATATCTACCACAGCATTTAGAGGGCTGGGAGAGTTAATGCGCTTTCTCTCCCCTCCAGTCGATTGACCCAAGGGCCCTATTGTCTCTATGGTGACCCATAACGACCTCCAAGTCACCCAGATACGGAAAGCCTCTGGGATCATGCCAGGAGCATGATCCCAGACACTTTTCTCAGTGCAACACTGAGTGCTATAATGTATTGCAATGCTGCTATATTGCAATAAATTATATCAGCGATCAGTGCATAAAAGATAAAATCCCTTATAGGGACTAAGCAAAAAAGAAAAAGAGTGGTAAAAAAAAATATAATGAGCAAAAAATAATCAATAAATATGTATATGTTAAAAAAAGAAAAGTACAGATAGGCTATGTGCGCACAGTGCGTTTTTCGCGGCGTGTTTGTGCGTTTTTCGGGTGCGTTTTTGGCCTCAAAACTGCATAACTTTGCTTCCCCAGCAAAGTCTGAGTTTTCATTTTTGCTGTCCACACACAACTGTTTTTTAAGCTGCGTTTTTGAGCTTAAAAAAAAATGGACATGTCAATTCTTTCCTGCGTTTTTCTGCGTTTTCCGCCCATGCAATGCATTGGAAAAAACGCAGCAAAACGCAGCCAGCAAAACGCAGCCAAAAACGCACCAAATCGCGTTAAAAACTCATGCGGTTTTTTACGCGTTTTTTCGACGCGGGTGCGTTTTTGTGCGTTTTTAGCAGCCAAAAACGCACAAAAACGCAGCGTCAAAAAAACGTAGCGTGCGCACATAGCCTTATTTTGGTATCGCCGTGTCCTTTACCGTCTGATCAATAAAACTATCACACTAGATAACCCTTGTAGTGAGAACTGTAAAAAAGTAGCAAAAAGAACGTTTTCATCGTACAGCTGACAAAAAATGGAATAAAACATGATAAATTTCATATATATATAAAAAAGATTGGTACAGCTGAAAACATGAACTTGTCCCGCAAAAAACAAGCCACCATACAGCTCCATCAGTGAATAAAAAAAGCTGTAGCTGTCAGAATACAGCAATGTAAAACCAATTTTTTTTTCCATATAATAGTTTTTATGATGTAAAAGTTGCAAAACATAAACTATATAGATGTTGTATTACTGTAAATGTCCTGACCTGAAGAATAAAACATAACTTTTATGATATGGTGAACAGCAGTAAACAAAAAACAATCAAAAATATTGTGGCCTAAAAATGCTACCAATAAAAACTCCAACTCATCCTGCAAGAAACAAGCTCCCCACATGGCTGTCAGTAGAAAAATAAAAAAACCCACAGCCTTCAAAATGTTTTCAACTGCTATTGATTTGTTTATTCTGCCTTCCAAAAATCACAGTGCGATGCTACTCACAATTAGGGCGGAGTCACACTTGCGTGTGCCTCGCTTGTATCTCGCGCAAGTCTCTCATTGAATCACCCGGCACGGCCACACACTCTCTGGACAGGAGTATCTCAGCTGCATAGAGATACATGCAACCGACCCGCTTCTGTCCGGAGAGTGTGCGTCCGTGCCTTGTGATTCAATGAGAGCCTCGCGCGAGTTACAAGTGAGGCACTCGCAAGTGTGTCTCCGGCCTTATCCTGCACTTTTGGCTGAGTGCTTACACCAGAGACTATGTGTAAATCTCTGAGAAATGTGATTCAGAAAAAAATTCCCATTAGAAAATTCACTGTAATGAGGCAAAGGGAGTTGCATTGAACTCCTGCCTGGCCTATGGTCCGGTAGTGTCCATCTTTTTAGGCGCTTGCAAAAGTGCAGTAAACAACAATTTTGTGCACCTTTTGAAAAGATGAACACTGCGGAACAGAGCCCGAACAGAATCCAGAGTGACTCTGCTGCCTCATTAGTGAATGGATACGTCGGGGGGGTTTCACCTGAATTACGTATTTCCGAGATGTAGATGGTAACTCTGATGTAAGTGCTCCACATAGAGCACATGATAAACGGGAACTGATCCAAATTATTCTGCACCCAAATTTCCACCAAGTAGCATTCCACTCAACCCACAAAAACACAAGTCCTCCCTCAGATGAGTCATCTGTTAACAGAAATATAGGGGGCTTCTACGCGTCCAGTAGCACACAGGCTCCAGAAAAGCGCTATGGCTTCCCCCTCTTAAAAAGAGAAATGCATCAAAATCTGACCTCCCAAATCCAAATGCCCCCTCTCTTCTGGGCACCACAATATGTCTAAACCACACTTAACTTACACATGTTTGGCATTATTGTAGTGAGGAGAGCCCGCTTAATTTACAGGGCATGCGGCTCAAGAAGCACAAGCTGGACGCAAGATATGGTCACTACAATGTACTGGGTACAACAAGGGCTTATTTATAATTTTTAATTCTGCAACATTCTTTGCATTTGACTCCATGTATGTTTTCCAGAGACTAAATTGTCAGTACACCCATAGATGAACTCCCAGAGGGGTGTAATTTCCAAAATGTGGTCACTTGATGGGTTTTTTTCTGTTCTGACACTTAGGGACTCTGCACATGGAGTCCGCAGTCCATTCTAGGAAAATCCAAATATCAAATTGTACGCCTTCCTTTCCAAGCCCTTTGGCCAAACAGTACTGTACTGTTATATGTGTGGTATTGCCACGATCAGTAAAATTGTGCAACACATTATGGGGCCTTTTTTTTTTTATTTGTTACTTATTCCGCTTGTGAAAATTAGAAATGGGATTAACACAACATCTGAGTGGCTAATATGTCATTATTTTTGTTCACTGCCTAGTAGTGTCAATATGCTCTCTGCACCGCTGGATGAATTCACTTTGTAAAATGGGCTCACTTGTGGGGAGTTTCTTCTTGTTCTCGCACTTCAGAGGCTCTCCAGTGTGACATGGCACCCGCAAACCATTCCAGCTAAGTCTGAACTCAAATATGGCACTCCTTCCAATTCTCACTTTGCACTGTGCCTCAAAAGTCATTTTAGACCACATATGGAGGTATTGGTGTACTCAGGAAAAATTGCACAGCAAATTGTAGGGTTTATTATCTCCTGTTACCCTTGTGAAAATGAAAGATTTGGGGTTAAAGTAACTTTTGTAGTATAAATGTATTTTTTCATTTTCACGCATCAACGTTCTAAATATTTGTGAAGCCAATGGGGGTTCAAGGGGCTCATGAAACATCTAGATAAATTCCTTGCAGGGTCCAGTTTCCAAATTGGGGTCTCTTGTGGGGAACATCAGGGGCACTTCAAATGCAACATGGTGTCTGCACAAACCATTTCAACCAATTTTTGAGCTATAAAATTCAAATGGTGCTCCTTCCCTTGTGAGTCCTGCCGTACACCCAAACAGTAGATTTCCACCACATATGAATTATCTGCATACTCAAGAGAAATTGCACAACTAATTGTTTGTTACCCTTGTGAAAATGCAAAATTTGAGGCTAAAGTAACATCTTTTGGGAAAAAGTAACATTTACATTTTTTCCTTCCACATTGCTTTAGTTTAGTTCCTGTGAAGCACCTAAAGGGCTAGTAAACTTCTTGGATGTGGTTCTGGGCAGTGTGTGGGGTGCAGTTTTTAGAATGGTGTCACTTTGGGATATTTTCTGGCACCTAGGGTTCTCAAAGTCACTTCAAATGTGATGATGTTCATAAAGTAATTGGTTTTGTAAATTTTGTTGGCAAATGAGAAATTGCTTATAAACGTTGAACCTTTCTAACTTCCTAACAAAAAATGATGCTTCAAAAGTATTGCTGATGTAAAGTAGGCATGTGGGAAATATTAACTATTTTGTGAGACTTAACCCCTTTTGATTTAAGGGCATTAAAATTCAAAGTTTGACATTTTCAAAAATTATCATCCTAAATTTACAGCTATTATAAAGTTATATCAAAGAATTAGAGGTGTATAGTGGAATCCTCTAAATTTAAATGAGCAAAACCAAGTATAAAATTAATATTTATTGATAGCGTACATTAAAATCACTAAAAAAGAATGTTACAGAAAAGTACTAAGGGACCATACAGCATTATAATTATGAGTGCTTAAAATAAATAATTGCAAACAGAATTACTAGCAGCAATCACCTCAATTTATGCATATAGAAAAATAAATGAATACCTTTGAATGACAATTACATGTGTGTATATATACGTATATTTAATTAATGCTAAATAAAGTCAATATGTAAGGGTGAATACATACAGTGCCTACAAGTAGTATTCAACCCCCTGCAGATTTAGCAGGTTTGATAAGATGCAAATAAGTTAGAGCCTGCAAACTTCAAACAAGAGCAGGATTTATTAACAGATGCATAAATCTTACAAACCAACAAGTTATGTTGCTCAGTTAAATTTTAATAAATTTTCAACATAAAAGTGTGGGTCAATTATTATTCAACCCCTAGGTTTAATATTTTGTGTAATAACCCTTGTTTGCAATTACAGCTAATAATCGTCTTTTATAAGACCTGATCAGGCCGGCACAGGTCTCTGGAGTTATCTTAGCCCACTCCTCCATGCAGATCTTCTCCAAGTTATCTAGGTTCTTTGGGTGTCTCATGTGGACTTTAATCTTGAGCTCCTTCCACAAGTTTTCAATTGGGTTAAGGTCAGGAGACTGACTAGGCCACTGAAACACCTTGATTTTTTCCCTCTTGAACCAGGCTTTGGTTTTCTTGGCTGTGTGCTTTGGGTCGTTGTCTTGTTGGAAGATGAAATGACGACCCATCATCCCATCTTGATGGAGGAGCGGAGGTTCTTGGCCAAAATCTCCAGGTAGGCCGTGCTATCCATCTTCCCATGGATGCGGACCAGATGGCCAGGCCCCTTGGCTGAGAAACAGCCCCACAGCATGATGCTGCCACCACCATGCTTGACTGTAGGGATGGTATTCTTGGGGTCGTATGCAGTGCCATCCAGTCTCCAAACGTCACGTGTGTGGTTGGCACCAAAGATCTCGATCTTGGTCTCCATCAGACCAGAGAACCTTGAACCAGTCTGTCTCAGAGTCCTCCAAGTGATCATGAGCAAACTGTAGACGAGCCTTGACATGACGCTTTGAAAGTAAAGGTACCTTACGGGCTCGTCTGGAACGGAGACCATTGGGGTGGAGTACGTTACTTATGGTATTGACTGAAACCAATGTCCCCACTGCCATGAGATCTTCCCGGAGCTCCTTCCTTGTTGTCCTTGGGTTAGCCTTGACTCTTCGGACAAGCCTGGCCTCGGCACGGGTGGAAACTTTCAAAGGCTGTCCAGGCCGTGGAAGGCTAACAGTAGTTCCATAAGCCTTCCACTTCCGGATGATGCTCCCAACAGTGGAGACAGGTAGGCCCAACTCCTTGGAAAGGGTTTTGTACCCCTTGCCAGCTTTGTGACCCTCCACGATCTTGTCTCTGATGGCCTTGGAATGCTCCATTGTCTTTCCCATGTTGACCAATATGAGTGCTGTTCACAAGTTTGGGGAGGGTCTTAATTAGTCAGAAAAGGCTGGAAAAAGAGATAATTAATCCAAACATGTGAAGCTCATTGTTCTTTGTGCCTGAAATACTTCTTAATACTTTAGGGGAACCAAACAGAATTCTTGTGGTTTGAGGGGTTGAATAATAAATGACCCGCTGAATAAACTTTTCACAATTTTAAAAAAAAAATAAATAAAAAAAGAAATAACATTCTTTTTTGCTGCAGTGCATTTCACACTTCCAGGCTGATCTACAGTCCAAATGTCACAATGCCAAGTTAATTCCGAATGTGTAAACCTGCTAAATCTGCAGGGGGTTGAATACTACTTGTAGGCACTGTAAGTATGGCTTATATAAGGTGACTCTAGCAATAGTATTCCTCTAAGGTTACTCATGCATAAAATGGAAATGCAAACTCAAATTGTTTTGTTTACATTATACAGTGGAACCTTGGTTAACGAGAACAATCCGTTGTGGAAGTGTGCTTGTTAACCAAGTTACTCGTTAAGCAAAGCAAGATTTCCCATAGGAAATCATTGCAATGCAAACAATTCGTTCCACAACTCGTTAAATGTCCCATCCTAGTGCCCTATTCTGTCATTCCACACGTACAAATACGTACAAACACGTACAAACACGTACAAGCACGCATGCACACGCACATATTATGCTCACCTTACCTTCTGTTCCATCGCCGGTCTCCTGGGACTGCTGTTCTCCAGTACGGGCTGTGTATCGGTTTACCATAATGACGAGGGAGGAACTTCCGCTGCCAGAGAGCTGATGTCAAAGGCAGGAGCTGCTTGCCTCTGACTGGCCAGCGCGCTGCCTTTAAATAGCGTCTGACAGCGGAAGTTCCTGCTTCGTCGCTATGTTGCCGATTCACAGCCTGGAGTGGAGCGGCGAACTACAGGACCCAGGAGGCCGGTGATGGAACTGAAGGTACACATATTATGCTCACCTTACCTCCGTTCCATCGCCGGCCTCCTGGGTCTTGTAGTTCGCCGCAAGGACGTCGCAATGTACCGGCGGACTACAAGAACCATGAGGCCGGCGGTGGAACGGAAGGTAAGGTGAGCATAATACTGTGTGTGTGTGTTTGTGTGTGTTTGTGTGCACTGCAAGTGCTGGTCAGAGCGCGGTGGATGTACGAAACCGGAAGTGTGTGCAGTGAGTATTTTCTCATACAGCAAAGCTTTCTCGTAAACAGAGTTACAAATTTACAGAAAGCTTTGCTTGTTAAGCGAAATTCTCGTTAAGTGGGCTACTCGTTAAGCGAGGTTCCACTGTAATTATAGTACTCTATTAACCCCTTAAGGACGAAGCCAGTTTTGTACTTAATGTCCAGGCCATTTTTTTGTAATTTTGACCAGTGTCATGTTATAAGGTTATAACTCTGGAACACTTCAATGGATCCCGGTGATTCTGAGATTGTTTTTTCGGGACATATTGGGCTTCATGTTAGAGGTAAATTTAGAATGATATTGTTTTATTTTATTTATGAAAAAAATCTGAAATTTGACAAAACTTTTCAAACTTTTAATTTTTATGGCCCATAAACCAGAGAATTATGTCACACAAAATAGTTAATAAACAACATTTCCCACTTGTCTACTTTACATCAGCGCAATTTTTGAAACAAATTTTTTTTGGGGTTAGGACGTTAGAAGGGTTCAAAGTTCATCAGCAATTTCCCACTATTTCAACAAAATTAACAAAACCATTTTTTTTAGGGACCACATCACATTTGAAGTGACTTTGAGAGGCCTGGGTGACAGAAAATACCCAAAAGTGACACCATTCTAAAATCTGCACCCCTCAAGGTACTCCAAGTCACATCAAAGAAGTTTATTAACCCTTCAGGTGCCTCACAGGAACTAAAGTAATGTGGAATGAAAAAAAATTAACATTTTACCTCAAAATGTTGCTTTAGCACTAATTTTATTACTTTTTCAAGAGGTAACACCAAAAATTGGACCTCACACTTTGTTACCCATTTTCTTATGAGCGCGCCGATACCCCACATGTGGTCAGAAACCTTTGTTTGGACAAATGGGAGGGCTTGGAACGAAAGGAGCAATATTTGAATTTTGGAAAGCAAATTTGGCTGAAACAGATTGCTGGCACCATGTTGCATTTACAGGTCTCCTAAGGTACCTAAACAGCTGAAACCCCCCCCTCAAGTGACCCCATTTTGGAAACTAGACCCCTTAAGGCTTCTATCTAGGTGTATAGTGAGCATTTTGGACTAACAGGTACTTCACAGAATTTGATAACATTAGGTTGTTATATTGAAAATTTTCATTTTTTTTAACAAAAATGTTGCTTTAGCATCAATTTTCTCACATTTTTCAAGAGGTAGCTCCAAAAGTTGGACCTCACACTTTGTTACCCACTTTCTTATGAGCACGGTGATATGTGGCAAGAAACCTCTGTACGGGCAAATGGGAGAGCCTGGAATGAAAGGAGCAATATTTGAATTTGGGAAAGCAAATTTGGCTGAATTTGGAATATATTCTCATATTTGCAGAGCTTTTGGGTTTCAAGAACAACAGAAAAACCCCATAAATGTCTTTGTAAGTTATACCCTGTAATGTATTTGTTTACGGAGGTAGGGAGTAGTTTGACACCATTGTTTATGTAGTTGATGTCTATTATAGATGGTGCACCATTTGGGCTTCAGGGTAAAACTGATGGAATCCCAGAACCTATTCAAAGCTTAGAGACATTGTGCTACCAAACAAGAAAATCCTTCCAGGAATTATTACTTACAAAGGGCGGCATGCCTCTAAAAACACATTTACTGATTATTCTTCCTTCTACAACTGTTTTGTTAGCAAGACCAAGTTTTAATAAACTTTATTGGACGGAAGGGCAAATTGTTCAAATGTGGAGGAGTAAGCAGCCACTATGTGGCAAACCTGAGTGTCTGCCAAAGATGAAAGAACACCAGCAGGGCCGGAAGGACAGGTTTATCTTCCAAATAACTGGTCATACAATGTCTTCTTAGCTCCATAAATCCCTATATGAGGGACAAATGTGGCAAGCGACATGGTACACCATAACAGGCTCCTGCCCGCCAAGGTAGGAACCGCTATGTGCACAAAATGACCAATCTGTTACAGAATTCTGAAAGTATTGTTTGATGCAGGTGGTTCGGCAAGAACCCTGTAGTAAAGCCCATAGGGTATGAATACAGAACAGCATCATTGTTAGGGGATCCTCCAATAAAATGATCATGCCCATAATACTAAGATAAATGCAAAGAAAAGTTTTGTGTAGAAAGACCTAGTGGTAATATGAGTCAAACTAAAATAATTGGTAAAAAAAAAATGTTTGAGTAATGAAGTCCTGGAAAGTTTTTAAATGATGAGACTTTTCGAGAACATTAGTGGGGTCCACTCTCTGGAGTCTAAAGACATGGGCATGTGGACTGGGTTTTGTCTGATTAATTGTTTGGTATGTGATGATAAAGTCCTGGACTTAATTGTGAAATGGGGTATGTGTTTTACTGCTGAAAATTTTCTCTTTATTACTAGTCCAAGAAAAAAAAATTACTGGGACCCACTAAACAGAAATATAAAAGTAAAGTATTTGCAAAATTAAAAAAAGCTGCTACCACACAGTTTTGTGTAATTTATTTATGCCAATTAATAATTGTGGGATGTGTGGTCGGTTTCAAAACTGGGAGATGCAAAGGCCTGGTTGGGAGGGGCACATGGGTCAGTAGTACCGGGAATCGCTCCTTGTGCCGTGCTTTCTACAAACACGGCATCTTTTTTGGGGATACCTTTGGGTGGGAGTGGAAGGGATGGGGCGAATAAAATGACGTTCGGACAGTCTCCGGACATCCTCTGACTCAAAGGCTTCCTCCTTTGCCTCCGAGTCAAAGAGGAGGCTCTCAATAATTTTCTCCTGGTATTGGAGGAAAGAGATCAGTCCTTAAGACTTTTTTATAAAGAATGAAGCTATTATAGGTAGCAACCTGTAGGAGATAGATTGCTACCTTTTTGTACCAGGTCCTGGTTTTCCGCTTCACTAGATAAGGCTGAAGCACCTGGTCAAACAGATCTACACCTCCCATGAACCTATTGTAGTCTGCCACACAGAGCGTCTGTTTGTCCCTGGTGGCGCCCCTGTCCCTGACCGTCACAGTGGTGTCCGCATGCAATGGGGTGAGCATGAAAACGTCCTTGCGGTCTTTCCATTTTATGGCAAGAAGATGGTGACTTGCCAGTGAGCAGGACGCACCCTTCTCCAGACGTTTAGACACAAACTGTGATTGTAGACCAACTCTATTTTTTCTGATTGTTCCACAGGCCCCTGTGTTTGCAGCGTGGAGGGATTTATAAAGGGGGACACTGGTGTAATAATTATCGGTATACACGTGATAGCCTTTCTTAAGGAAGGGGGTCATTAGCTCCCAGACAATTTTGCTTGGGATGCCAATTGTCTGGGGGCAGTTTGGGGGGTTGATTTGGCGGTCCCTTCCCTCGTAAATGAGAAAGGTACACGTGTACCCGGTTGTGCTTTCGCACATTTTGTATAGTTTTATACCATATTTGGCACGCTTGGAGGGGATAAATTGGTGGAAAGACAGACGGCCCTTGTAGCTCATAAGGGACTCGTGTATAGAAGCAATTTTGTCAGGGGTATACGAATTTAGGAAGGAAGCTTTTAGAAGGGATATTAGGGGTCTCAATTTATAAAGTCGGTCATAGTTTGGGGCATTTCTTTGGGGGGCTTAGGATTTATCATTAAAATGGAGGAATCTTAAAAGTGTCTCATATCGGGACCGAGTCATGATGGCTACAAATACAGGGGTGCTGTGCACTGTGTTTGTTGCCCAGTACGAGCGGATAGTAGGTTATTTCACTAACCCCATGTTGAAAGTAATGCCCAAAATTTTTTTAGTTCGGGGACATATGTGGGGATCCAGGAGCGGGAATGGATGGAGGTAGGATTTTGGGATATATGTTGACGGGCATATAAATTTATTTTGGTGGGCAAATAATTGGAGGACTTCTGGGGTAACATAAATTTGGAAAAAATCTAATGGGGTAAAATTGTGACATTTACATTTATACCGGGGGTTGCTACAAATGAAATAATTTGAGGGGAAAAGGACGGGTCAGTATGCCATAGTGGGCGGGGAAGGGCACTACTTGGACCTGCCTCTGACCTTTCAGCAGTGACGACCGACTCCGCTACCATCGGGCTGTGGGATCCCGAGGAGGAAACAGAGTCGTCACTCTCTGAAAATCGCTCGATTTCAGAGGCAGACTCTGTATCCAAGCCTGAACTGCCAGAGGCAAGAAACACGTATTCATGCTCGGCGTTGAATGTTCTCCATGCCATTATTTTTCACAACCTAACAAAAAAAAAAATATACTATTTTTTTTTTTTTTTTTTACATTTCTTTTTTACATTTTTTTTGAGCATTTTTTTTTTTTTTTTAACCCTAACCCTGTTCCTAACCCTGATCTAAGAACAAAAATTTCTAAAATAAAAATTCTAACTAAGGGGGGATTCTGACGGAGGTGATGAGGATATTTGGGGGGAGGATATTTTGGGGGAGGATGATACTAAACTCTGCAGGGTAATCAATACAGAGGAGGATAATTTTATATTACAGGGAGATTTAGGTAAATTGGAGGATTGGGCTGAGAAGTGGCAATTGAAGTTTAATGTAGATAAATGTAAGGTCATGCACTTGGGTAGAGGAAATAAAATTTATAATTATGTACTTAATTGTAGACCACTGGGTAAAACAGACACAGAAAAAGACGGGTGTATGGGTGGATGGTAAACTTCACTTTAGTGGACAGTGTCAGGCAACTGCTGCAAGAGCTAATAAAATAATGGGATGTATTAAAAGAGGTATAAGTGTTCATGAAAAAATATAGTTCTACCTCTGTACAAGTCACTAGTGCGACCGCACTTAGAATACTGTGTACAATTCTGGTCACCGATATATAAGAAGGACCTAGCTGAACTGGAGAGGGTGCAGAGAAGAGCGACCAAGAATATTAGAGAAATGGGTGGGCTGCAATACCAAATTCAGTTTGGAAAAACGAAGGCTTAGGGGGGAATCTAATCACAATGTATAAATCTATGAGGGGACAGTACAGAGACCTTTCCAAAGATCTTTCTACACCTAGGCCTGCGACTGGAACACGGGGGCATCCGCTACGTCTTGAGGAAAGAAGGTTTAATCATAATCACAGACGAGGATTCTTTACTGTACAAGCAGTGAGACTATTGAACTCTCTGCCGCATGATGTTGTAATGAGTGATTCACTACTAACATTTAAGCAGAGCCTGAACACCTTTCTTGAAAAATGTAATATTACCAGTTATGTATATTAGATTTTATGACAGGGTGTTGATCCAGGGAATTAGTCTGATTGCCGTATGTGGAGTCAGGAAGGAATTTTTTCCCCATTGGAGCTTGTTTGCCACATTGTTTTTTTGTTTTTTTTTGCCTTCCTCTGGATCAACAGGTTAGGCTACGGGTTGAACTAGATGGACTTAGGGGTACTTTGCACACTACGACATCGCAGGTGCGATGTCGGTGGGGTCAAGTTGAAAGTGACGCACATCCGGCATCGCAGGCGACATCGTAGTGTGTAAAGCCTAGATGATACGATTAACGAGCGCAAAAGCGTCGTAATCGTATCATCGGTGTAGCGTCGGCGTAATCCATAATTACTCTGACGCGATGGCCCGATGTTGTTCCTCGCTCCAGCAGCAGCACACATCGCTGTGTGTGAAGCCGCAGGAGCGAGGAACATCTCCTACCGGCGTCACCGCGGCTCCCGTAGGATATGCGGAAGGGAGAAGGTGGGCGGGATGTTTACGTCCTGCTCATCTCCGCCCCTCCGCTCCTATTGGCCGCCTGCCGTGTGACTTCGCAGTGACGCCGTACGACCCTCCCCCTTAATAAGGAGGCTGGTTGCCGGCCAGAGCGACGTCCCAGGACAGGTGAGTCCGTGTGAAGCTGGCGTAGCGATAATGTTCGCTGCGGCAGCTATCACAAGGATATCGCAGCTGCGACGGGGCAGGGACTATCGCGCTTGGCATCGCAGCATCGGCTTTCGATGTCGCAGCGTGCAAAGTACCCCTTAGAGTCTCCCTTCAACCTTAAAAAACTATGAAACTATAAACTATTGGGGGTGAGGATGAGTGATTTATAATAAAAATTGTTTTGTGTTTTTTTTGTTTTGTTTTTTTTTTTTTGACAGGAAGCAGCAGCAAATGTAGTCTCTCTCTCTTCTCTCCCAGATCAACTACAAGGGAGGGAAGAGAGAGGCAGACCCAAATGCTGCCATTTTTCAAATTATTTTGGGTATTTGATCACGGTGATAGGATCTACCACAGTGATCAAATGTCAGGAACCAATGAAATTGGTTCCTGACGTTGCTAGGTGGAAAGAGGCAGACTTCGGCGGTCGAGCTGCGCATGTGCCCGCCATTTTACAAGGACACGAGAAGGAGGGGGGCCAAGGGAATGCTGTGGGAACTCTGTAACGAGACCTAGGTACCGGGGGGGACCGAGAGTGACCGGACAAGGACAGTTCTCTCACATTTGACTGTTAGATCACGTCAAATGTGAGAGAAACCATTAAAAACCGGCATTTCATTTTGACAGTATATGATCACCGTTATTCGGTTAATAACGGTGATCACCGTACTTCTAAATGAAAAAACGGGCCGAACAGTGGGGGAACTCTGGGGGGCGCTATACACTTTTTTTCCGACAGTCGTTAAAAAGTGGCGGAACGGAAGAAGTACCCTTAATTACCGCCGTTAAAAGGCGTATCGGTGGTCGTTAAGGGGTTAAGCAGGTAAAGAGCTGAGTTTAAAGCTAGTCATATAATTAATGTCCACTAGATGGCGCCAGAGTACTGCAATAATATTAATCCTGTAATATATGTGATTTGCATTATATAATTCATGAATAAGCAGCCATATTAGACAAGAAGGACATGAAATAAGTTCATAAACATGGTTGGAGTAATTTTCTGGTGGTTAGATGCTTTATGCCTTGGTCCCTCCACCCGATGGGTGTTTCGCTTTGTTTCTTTGGCGTGGGGAATGTCAGGGTGGAGAGGGCGCCGAGTTTAAATAGATGAGCGGGACCAATGGGTTGCTGGGACCTAAAAATTATATATTAAATATCAGTGACAATATAGATGAAATATAATAAAATATATATGCTTTTTTTTATTACAGTATATTTACTCTATTATCACTGATGGTATTTAAAATGTAATTTTTAGGGTTTGTTTTTTTTATTCTTTTTTTCACCACCATTATATTACCGTATTTTTCGCTTTATAAGACGCACCTGATTATAAGATGCACCCCCAAATTTGGTGAAGATAATTTTTTTTTTTTTAATGTTAAATGGGGTCCATCTTATAATGCCAGTGTCCGTCTAACAAATCATATAGGATATATGTCCCTCATAGCCCTGCATCCTAAAATTAGCCCCCCTTAATCTGGATATGGCCCCCTTATATTGACTTGCCCCTTGTGCTGGGACACGTCCCCCTGTGCTGCCCATGGCCCCTATAGATGGCACACCTCCCCTGTGTTAGATATGGCCCCCATGTGTGCTGCCCATGGCCACTATAGATGGTACATCTCCTCTGTGTTAGATATGCCCCCCATGTGTGCTGCCCATGGCCACTATAGATGGCACATCTCCCCTGTGTTAGATATGCCCCCCATGCTGCTGCCCATAATAAAATAAAACACTCTTTCCTTATCTTCTCAGCGCTGTCCCTCCTCGTGTCTCCCACCTCGCAGTTGAGCTCCGGCTTCCTCTACTTCCTGGTTCTTGCTGCCAGTCATGTGATCGGCACGGCAGAGTGATATCATCTCTGCGTGCCTTATCACAGACAGCAGCAGCAGGAGACCGGGGGATCAGCGCTGGAGGTAAGTAAAGCTTTTTTTATTTTACTATGGGCAGCAGCACGGGGGCCATATCTAACGCAGGGGGGATCATGTGTGATCAAAGGGAGCACAGGCAGATATAATATTATATTATATATATATATAATGTACACCCCCCTTCATATATTCGGTTTATAAGACGCACCCCCTACTTTCCCCCAAAATTTGGGGGAACAAAAGTGCGTCTTATAAATATAAAGCGAAAAATACGGTGTGTATATATATATATATATATATATATATATATATATATATATATATATATATATATATATATATATATATATATATATATATATATATATATATATATATATATATATATATATATATATATATGTGTGTGTGTATATATATATATGTATATATGTATATATATATATATATATATATATATATATATATATGTGTGTGTGTATATATATATATGTATATATGTATATATATATATGTATATATGTATATATATATGTATATATATATATATATATATATATATATATATATAAACATATTTCTTACACATCATTCATTTATGATTTTAAAAAATATTTTCCACTATCTACCGTATTTTTGCTTTATAAGACTCACCTGATTATAAGACGCACCCCCAAATTTGGTGAAGGAGAAGAGAATTTTTTTTTTTAATAAATGGGGTCCATCTTATAATGCCATTGTCCGTCTAACAAATCATATATGGTATATGTCCCTCATAGCCCCCATCCTAAAATATTAGCCCCTTTAATTTGGATATGGCCCCCTTATATTGAATATAGCCCCTTTGTGCTGGCACACGTCCCCCTGTGGCTGGCACACATCCCCCTGTGGCTGGCACACGTCCCCTTATTGCTGCCTATGGCCCCCTGTGGCTGGCACACGGCCCCTATTGCTCCCCATGGCCCCCTGTGGCTGGCACACGGCCCCTATTGCTGCCCATGGCCCCCTGTGGCTGGCACACGGCCCCTATTGCTGCCCATGGCCCCCTGTGGCTGGCACACGGCCCCTATTGCTGCCTATGGCCCCCTGTGGCTTGCACACGGCCCCTATTGCTGCCCATGGCCCTCTGTGGCTTGCACACGTCTCCCTGTGTTAGATATCCCCCATACTGCTGCTTATAGTAAAATAAACGTTTTCCTTACCTTCTCCAGCGCTGTCCTCCCTCGTGTCTCCCTCCGTGCTGCTGAGCTCCTGCACTTCCTGGTTCTTGGTGCCGGTCATGTGATCGGCACTGCAGAGTGACATTTCTGCGTGCATGATCACAGCGGCAGGAGGGAGACATGCTGGAGGAGGTAAGTAAAGAGTTTTTTATTTTACTATGGGCAGCAGCATGGGGGCCATATCTAACACAGGAGGGCATGTGCCATCAAAGGGGAGCACAGGCACATATAATATGCGCTGCTCCCCCAGCCCGTCACCGCGGTGCGGTTTCCGCACCACGGTGATGGACAGTGTCAGTGCATATTATATGAGCGGGAGCAGGAGATCTCCCGCTGCCTCCTGCAGCCTTCACCAGCCTTCACCAGCCTTTACTAGCCTGCCTCAGCCTCCATCACGACTCCAGAGCTGCCCCCACCTCCCCTGGGCCTTGCAGTATATAATCCGTATATTCTGATTATAAGACTCACCCCCTACTTTCCCCCAAAATATAGGGGAACAAAAATGCGTCTTATAAAGCGAAAAATACGGTATATATTCCACTTTATATATTTAGTTTTATAAATTTATTCATACGTATATATTGTATTTATTATATTATGTTTTTATGTTTATTTGTCTATCACACAAATTTATTTTTTTCATTACTTATAACTAATACTAATATTATTTATAGCATTTACAACAATATATTTATAATAACCATTGTGACGACATGGACTCTCATGGGTAAAATTTTCTTAAAATTCAGCCAGACAGGATGATAGATTGTTTATAGACGGGGGATAAGTCCCTCATTGTTTTTACAAGACTCTTGTTGACTCATGTAATTGTGTTGGCCATTGAAAGCCAGACGTATTGTTTCTCCAGACTTTTCCAGTAATCATTGTATTGTAGTTGTGTATTGCTAATGTGATTACCTTAGTAGCCATTATCTAGTCTATGCATTTCAGACTACATGTATACCCTCAGTCTTTCTGTAAACATCATTTGGTTGAACATTGTCCATGCAGCTTGAAATTCATCCAATTGGTTGGACAAGATCGCCTCTCCCATCGAAGAGGACGCAGTGTATCCAAGTGGAAGGCTGTGGCTATAAAAGGGATTTCTTTAAGCCACCATGTTGTTGTTAATGGATGCTGATGGATCTAGTCTAAGCTCTCAGGAGCTGACTAGAGGATCAGGATATCTTATGGCTTCAATCTAGGGACTCCGGTTCCGGTTGGAGACCATATCCACAGCCTAGGGATTTCGACTCCGTCTGCCAGGATTGTATCCTCATACCAGGACTACCTAAGGAGGACACTCAGGTTGGGACCGTTCAGTCACCTGTTACAGACTTTGCAGACCTCAGCCAGCTTTTTAAATCTGGCATTATTCCTCTCTCCGTAGGTGCCCGCCAAAAGCGGGGTGCTGCTGGATTGGAGTAAGCGGCCCTGGAAGCTCTGAGGCAAGGACATTCTAAATCCCTGGTGAGCCAGCGGAAGGGTGAGACTCTGTTGCCTGTTACATTTGTGTGTTTTGCTGGTTATGTGTTATGTGCTGTTAATTGTTTGGGGATCCAATAAAGTCTAATTATTGTGGTTCCCTCACCTTGTGTTGTCTGAGTAGTGTTACGCCCACGGTTAAGGAGGCCGGCGTTCAGTTGGGATGAGCCCTGAGCCACGCTGTCTTTCTAAAGGCGGCGGGTTTTAGTGGACGAGAGCACCCACTGAGCCCCGTGTCTCCACAATTGGTGGCAGCAGTGGGATACTACTCAGCCTTGTTTACCCAGGGGAGCTGCAGCGGACTGGTGTTCGTGGACACAGTCCAGGGCTCAACAACCAGGGAGGCACATAAGCATACCCAGCAGGCCATAGGGGAGGCATTCAGGTTTCGGACGCTGCCATTTCCAACCCCACCAGCTCAGCCATGGGACAAGGACAAGAGAGGAGTTACGACCGCTGCAGTAAATGGATGCTACAGGATCTGTGCCAGAGGTGAAAGATTATCTACTGGAACGCTGAGACTCGGTCGGACTTGATCCAGAAATTAGTCCATTGGGATGCCCAGAATGATGCAGAGGACGATGAGGATCCCGCCGATATTGACCCAGAGGATTTAAACTATGTGCCACATCATTGATCTAGTGACAATCGGGAATCAACTTGGTCCAAAATGGCCCAAGCCACAGCGTTGTTGACTGCATTGGGGCCTAAATCCTCAAGAGAAAAGAGGGCTTGGGTTCTGGAATATGTTTATGGGATTCCAGCTGCCGAACTGCTAGCACCAGCTGCTCGAGAAGGATGGTCCCACTACCCAGCAGAAGCTGCACCAAAACAAAGGACTACAAACAGGGCCGGTGACTTGCCCAATCTATGGCGCTGTTATACATGTGGGCGCCATGGACATATAGATAAAGATTGTCTCCAAAACCGAGGCCGCATGCTTGGAGCCCATCTACCAGCTCAGCCGGTCAAGAGCCAGGGACTACGAGACACTGGTTCCTCCATTGCCCTGGTAAGCCCAGTTATTGTTTCCCCAGAAGACCCTTTACCAGATTCCCAATTATCCATCTCCCTGGCTGAGGGCCAGCGCTCAAACGTCCCTCTGGCATGTGTGCAGTTGGACCTAAGGACCGACCAGGGAGAGGTCGAAGTGGAGCTCGTGGCTAGCCTCCCCACACCTGGTATTTTGGGGACCAACCAGGAAGTGATCGATGTGGGGATTGTGAACAGCCTCCCCATACCGGTCATTGTGGAGACTGACCAGAGCAAGGCTGATGTGGAGCTTATGAACAGCACCCCCACCCCTGTTATTTTGAGGTCTGACCAGGAAGAGGTCCATATGGAGCTTATGGACAGCCTCCCCACACCTGTTGTTTCAGGGACTAACCAGGAGGAAGTTGATGTGGGGTTCATAGATGACCCCACCAAGCCTGTTGTTTCGGATACCACTCAGAGGGAAGTGAAAGTGGGGCTTGGGGATTACCTGCTCACACCAGTCATTTTGGAGAATGACCTAGGACAAGGACTATCCAGTCAGTTTGAAGCAGCCATCACCCACTTCCAAGCCAAGCAGGACCCTGATGTGGATCTTTCTAACATCTTTTCCAAGGATAATTCACATTCCCAGGCTCCAGCATCCACTTCTGAGCCAAGAACCATGAGTAAGCCTAACCACACTGTGGCTATTGACTGGGGGAAGATAGATAATAAGAAAAGGATGCAAGCCCAACTCATGGACCCCACCTTAGTGCTTGTCCACAATATGGCTGATCAAGTTGGGGGAGGTAATCAGGGGCAGGTGTATAGATGCGAGCCTCTGTTGCTGATCTCACCATTAAAAAGGACAATGCCATCAAGAGGAGAAGGATGATCGGAAGCCTATCATGTCTGGCTAATATTAAGAAGGGGGAGGAATGTGACGACATGGACTCTCATGGGTTAAAGTTTCTTAAAATTCAGCCAGACAGGATGATAGATTGTTTATAGACGGGGTATGAGTCCCTTATTGTTTTTACAAGACTCTTGTTGACTCATGTAATTGTGTTGGCCACTGAAAGCCAGAGGTATTGTTTCTCCAGACTCTTCCAGTAATCATTGTATTGTAGTTGTGTATTGCTAATGTGATTACCTTAGTAGCCATTATCTAGTCTATGCATTCCAGACTGCATGTATACCCTTAGTCTTTCTGTAGACATCATTTGGATGAACATTGTCCATGCAGCTTGAGATTCATCCAATGGGAGAGGCGATCTTGTCCAATTAATCGAAGAGGACGCAGTGTATCCGAGTGGAAGGCTGTGGCTATAAAAGGGATTTCTTTAAGCCACCATGTTGTTGTTAATAAATGCTGATGGATCCAGTCTAAGCTCTTTGGAGCTGACTAGAGGATCAGGATATCTTATGGCTTCAATCTAGGGACTCCGGTTCCAGTTGGAGACCATATCCACAGCCTAGGGATTTCGACTCCGGCTACCAGGATTGTATCATCATACCAGGACTACCTAAGGAGGACACTCAGGTTGGGACAATTCAGTCACCTGTTACAGACTTTGCAGACCTCAGACAGCTTCCTAAATCTGGCATTATTCCTTTCTCGGTGGATGCCCGCCAAAAGCGGGGTGCTGCTGGATTGGAGTAAATAGCCCTGGAAGCTCTGAGGCAAGGACATTCTAAATCCCTGGTGAGCCAGCGGAAGGGTGAGAGACTGTTGCCTGTTATATTTGTGTGTTTTGCTGGTTACATGTTATGTGCTGTTAATTGTTTGGGGATCCAATAAAGTCTAATTATTGTGATTCCCTCACCCTGTGTTGTCTGATTAGTGTTACGCCCACGGTTAAGGAGGCCGGCGTTCAGTTGGGATGAGCCCTGAGCCACGCTGTCTTTCTAAAGGTGGCGGGTTTTAGTGGACGAGAGCACCCACTGAGCCCCGTGTCTCCACAATTTAGTATATTGTGGTTTCCTTTAAGCCCCACAATGTAGATCATTCCCATTCATAAGTCTACACAATGTGGGTGGTGCACTTGCGCAGCAGGCGTCCTCCGCAGACTCATGCAGGGCACATTGGCAGCGGCAGTATGTTGAGTCCTCACTTCCTTGTGGGTGACATGCACTCTGCGTTCCACTGCCGACTGGCAGGAAGTGTCTTTTCATTTGGAGGAGGAACCTTTGCTGTCATCAAAGCGCTAAATGTTCTCACTGTCACGCTGGTTTCCAGCAACTCATTGGTCCCACTCCTCTATTTAAACTCTCCATCCTGACACGACCCCCGAAGGAGCAGAGCAAAATGGGCATTGGAGTGGAGGGACTCAAGCACACAGCACCTAACTACCAGGTAATTACTCCAGCTATGTTTATTAACTTATTTCATGTCCTTCAGGTCTATTATGGCTGCTTATTCATGAATTATATAATGCAAATCACATATATTACAGGCTGAATATTATTGCAGTACTCTAGCTCCATCTAGTGGACATTATGACTAGTTTTAAACACACATTTTAACCTGCATAATAGAGTACTATAATATATATTGTAAGCAAAACCTTTTTTGAGTTTGCATTCTATTCATGAGTCACCTTAGAGGAACAATATTGCAGAAGTCACCTTATATAAACTTTACTTATTTTTTTTTCACCCTTACATATTGACTTTAGCATTAATTAAATATACAGCTCTGGCATAAATTAAGAGACCACTGCAAAATTGTCAGTTTTTCTGATTTTTCTCTTTTATAGGTATATTTTTGAGTAAAATTTAAATTGTTCTTTAATTCTATAAACTACTGACAACATGTCTCTGAATTTCCAAGCAATAAATGTATTTATTTTCTGAAAATGAGAAATGGTCAAAATAACAAAAAAATGCATTGCTTTCAGACACCTCAAATAATGCAAAGAAAACAAGTTCATAATCATTTAGAAACAACAATACTAATAATGTTTTAACTCGTGAAGAGTTCAGAAATCAATATTTTGTGGAATAACCATGATTTTTAATCACAACTTTCATGTGTCTTGGCATGCTTTCCTCCAGTTTTTCACTCTGCTTTTGGGTGACCTTATGCCACTTCTGGTGCAAAAATTTAAGCAGTTCTTCTTTGTTTGATGGCTTGTGACTATCCGTGTTCCTCTTGATTACATTCCAGAGGTTTTCAATGGGGTTCAGGTCTGGAGATTGAGATGCCATGACAGGGTTTTGATGTGGTGGTCCTTTATCCACACATTGATTGATCTAGCTGTGTTGCATTGCGCATTGTCCTGCTGGAAAAAAACAGTCCTCAGAGTTGGGGAATATTGCCTGAGCAAAAGGAAGCAACTGTTTTTTACAGGATAACCCTATATGCGGCTTGACTGATACGTCCTTCGAAAAGTTTAATCTGCCCAATTCCAGCCTTGCTGAAACATCCCCAGATCATCACCGATCCTCCACCAAATATCAGTGTGTGCAAGACACAGTGGCTTGTATGCCTTTCCAGGTCTCCGTCTAACCATTAGACGACCAGGTGTTGGGCAACGCTGAAAATTAGACTCATCAGAGAAGATTACCTTACTCTAGAAATTGGGCAGATTAAACTCAGCATCTGAGCCCACTTCTTACATCAGCACACGACCAGACGTAATGATACGATGTCACCCTATGATTTAGGAGTTAAATAAAAACTGAGAATTATGCTATTCATGGTATGTAGATTAGATTACAGATACAGTAATCAAAAGCACACTGCAATTTTTAGTTTCTTCTTTACGTAGTTCTGTTTCTGGAAAAACATCTAGTCCAAGGTGTTTACTTTACCAAGCCTTCTGTTATTTTTAGGTGGTATGCAAAGAGCATTGTTGGATTTGCGTTTGGATTTAGATAGCATATCCCAGTCGGAATCTCCATATGAAGCTTTGTACAATGCCTCCTCATGTCATTCATTGGATAGCATATGTAGCCGGCGCTCTTCTGACAGGGATTCCTTGTGCCACGAAAACACAAAAACACGACACGTAAGTCGCTTTGCAGCTAGCTAGTTAAATTCATTTTTATTTAGTGAACATTGCTTGTATTTAAATATACTTTTTGATTGTAATATTTATATGATTATTTTTTTTTTTTTTTTACAGATGGAAAGACCACCTCCTCCTGCTAAGCCTCCACCTGAAGATGAAGAAGAGTTAGAGAGGAAACACAGCGTAGGTGCTGTTCTGGAAGTATGTCGGTTGTAGTTGAAGTGGCTGGCCACTTTCTGATTGAAGTTTTTAAAACCTCATAAATTGGCGTGCACTCACATTTTTCTAAAACCTATCTCATTTTTTTCCTCAGTACCCCTGTGTTAGGCCTCCTGATATATCTCTAGTGCTTGTTTGTGACATTCCCAGGATTTATTCACATGGCCTCCCTTCCCTACTAGTTGTGTTCTCTTCTGGATTGAAATTAGAATCCTTTAAAGGGATTGTCCTCTACTAGGACAACCATTCTGATTCCGCGTTTTCCCCAGGGTAAAATAATAAAGCCTATACTCGCCACATGTACCAACACCGTTCCAGCAGTTCGTATTCCTGGGGCTCACATGAAGTTGTGACATCATTCGAGCCACGCATACAGTTATCGTCGACGTCTCTCTCCCTGCCTTCGGACCAAAGAGGAAGTGGTCTGAAGTCGGAGAGACAGAAGCCGAAGCTCATTGGTCACAGGGCTGGCATAAGGTCATGTGAGTCCCGGGAACGTGAACTGCGGAACAGCAGGATCGGCGCAGGTACAGGTGGTGAGTATAGGCTTTATTATTTTACCAGGAGATATGTGGAATCAGGAGGGTTGTCCTAGTAGTGGACAACCCCTTTTAATGCATGTACAAATGCAGGAAGTTTCTGAATCTGAACCTGCTCCGAAAGCTTTGAGCACTGGTGTGGAAGAGAAGAAACAGCAAGGAAAGTGATCAAAGTACAACTACTTTGTGGAACAAATGGGTCCAGTTGTGCAAGATTTACAAACCAGATGAACAAGCAGGATGGCTAGAACTGCGTTGCTGCAATAAGAACTGAGGGGGGGGGTATGGTTTTCTATGTAGGTACATACAAGTATGATGTTTTAGATATCTGATCAAGATGTTTCCAAACCCCTTAATTTTTAAATTATAGACTCAAATAATAACTACACTTTTAATTTTTTCCATAATTTTATATTGCAATTAAAGATGTACCCTGTGGAGACACGGGGCTCAGTGGGTGCTCTCGTCCACTAAAACCCGCCGCCTTTAGAAAGACAGCGTGGCTCAGGGCTTATCCCAACTGAACGCCAACCCCCTTAACCGTGGGCGGAACACTACTTAGACAACACAGGCTGAGGGAACCACAATAATTAGACTTTATTGGATCCCCAAACAATTAACGGCACATAACACGTAACCAGAAAACACAAATGTAACAGGCAACAGAGTCTCACCCTGCCGCTGGCTCACCAGGGATTAAAATGTCCATGCCTCAGAGCTTCCAGGGCCACTTACTCCAATCCAGCAGCACCCCGCTTATGGCGGGCACCCACCGAGAAAGGAATAGCGCCAGATTTAGGAAGCTGTGTGAGGTCTGCAAAGTCTGTAGCCAGGTGACTGAATTGTCCCAACCTGAGTGTCCTCCTTAGGTAGTCCTGGAATAATGTTACAATCCTGGCAGCCGGAGTCGAAATCCCTAGGCTGTGGATATGGTCTCCAACCGGAACCGGAGCCCCTAGATTGAAGCCATAAGATATCCTGATGCTCTAGTCAGCTCCTGAGAGCTTAGACTGGATCCATCAGCATCCATCAACCACCTGGTGGCTTAAAGAAGTCCCTTTTATAGCCACAACCTTCCATTTAGATACACTGCATCCTCATCGATTGGTTGGACAAGAGCGCCTCTCCCATTGGATGAATCTCAAGCTGCATGGACAATGTTCATCCAAATGATGTCTACAGAAAGACTGAGGGTATACATGTAGTCTGGGAGTCACCGACTAGACAATGGCTACTAAGTTAATCACATTAGCAATACACAACTACAATACAATGATTACTGGAAAAGTCTGGAGAAAGAATACCTCTGGCTTTCAGTGGCCAACACAATTACATAAGTCCAAAAGAGTCTTGTAAAAACAATGAGGGACTTATCCCCCATCTAATAACAATCTATCATCCTGTCTGGCTGAATGTTAAGAAACTTTAACCCATGAGAGTCCATGTCGTCACATTCCTCCCCCTTCTTAATATTAGCCAGACATGATAGGCTTCCGATCATCCTTCTCCTCTTGTCGGGAAAGCCCATCCGCATTTCCATGGTTCTTACCCTGTTTATGGGAGATGGAAAAATTGTAAGATTGTAACGCCAGACTCCACCTAAGCAAGCGTCCGTTGTCCCCGGCAGTGCGATTTAGCCAACTAGATGGATTGTGGTCAGTGAGGACTGTGAACTCATTGCCATAGAGGTAGGGCTGCAATTTTTTCAGGGCCCAGACTATAGCCAGGCATTCTTTTTCTATGGTGGCGTAAACCCTCTCTCTGTCCAACAGCTTCCGGGAGAGGTACACTATCGGATGTTCCTCACCGTTGTCCCCCACTTGGCTAAGTACAGCTCCTAGTCCTGTGTCCGATGCGTCTGTTTGGACAATGAATCTGCGACGGAAGTCAGGAGCAGTCAGGACTGGGCTCTGGGCCAGCCGGTCTTTCAATTGGAGGAAGGCAGTTTCACATTCTGGGGTCCAGATAAGGTTACGGGCATATCTTTTGGTTGATAGGTCAGTGAGCGGTTTTGCTATGGTACTGTAATTGGGGATAAACTTTCGATAGTAGTTTGCGGTTATTAGAAACGCACGGACCTGTTTTTGATTGACCGGGCGTGGCCACTGGATAATGGCTTCTACTTTTGCAGGTTCGGGACAAATGCACCCACTTCCCACCCGATGTCCCAGGTATAGCACTTCGGCCATCCCCATTTGGCATTTGTCATGTCGGATGGTGAGCTGGGCTTTGGCTACCCTCTGCAGCACCTGGGAAACATGCTGAAGATGCTCTTCCCAAGTGTCGCTGAAGCTAGCGATGTCATCCAAATAGGCCTGGGCATACCCCTGACATCCCTCTAGTAAAAATGGTCTACCATCCTCTGGAAGGTGGCTGTGGCATTTTTCATCCCAAAAGGCATGCTGGTAAACTCAAAGAGGCCAAAAGGGGTTATGAAGGCCGATTTTCTCTTGAGCGTCTTTTGTGAGTGGGATCTGCCAGTATCCCTTGCTCAAATCGAGGGTAGATATAAACCGAGACCCCCCTAACCTATCTAGTAGTTCATCCACCCGGGGCATGGGGTAAGCATCTGTAATCGTGACCTCATTGAGCCGTCTATAGTTCACACAGAAACGAGTACTCTTGTCCTTTTTTGGCATCAACACCACACTGGCAGCCCATGGGCTATGGGAGGGAACTATGACTCCCATATTTAACATGTCATCCACCTCGGCCTTCATCATTGCCAACACAGGAGGGGTCACCCGGTAGGCGGGATGTCTTAGTGGGGTGGTTGCCCCTGTATTGACATGATTCTGGACCAGGGGGGTTCTACCAGGCTGACTTGTGAACAGGGTTTCATATGTTCCGAGTATGTCTGATATCTGTCGCTTCTATGATGGACAAAGCTGCTCCCCTAGTGATACATCTTTTCCCCCATTTCCCTTTTGGAGTCCACTAATAGGTCTGGGATCTGGTCCAATTCTGGATCATCTAACTCTGGGCAGCAAACTGCTAAATTGGTGACTTCTCGTTCCTCATAAGCTTTTAGCCTGTTGATGTGGTAGGTACGCTCACGAACACCTGCTCGATCCAGGGCCACGGTGTAGTCAGCATTGCCACATTTCTTGGTAATGGTGAATGGACCCGCCCACATGGCTTGCAGCTTGGTTTTCCGCACCGGTACTAGGACCTTCTGTCCACAGGCAAATTCTCGGGGCCGGGCAGTGCGGTCGTAACATCGTTTTTGCCTTTCCTGAGCCACTTCTAAATTCCTGTGGGCTAACGCCATGAGGTGCCTCATCCTTTCCCTAAACTTTTGAACATAGTCCAGTATGGGAACCTCTTCTGTGGGGAAGGTGCCCTCCCAACTCTCTCGTACCAGCTCTAGGGGCCCTCGTACTTTTCGGCTGTACAGCAATTCAAAGGGAGAGAACCCAGTGGAGTCCTGTGGCACCTCCCGGTAAGCAAAAAGGAGCTGCTGCAAGTTTTTCTCCCAGTCCCCCTCCTCGGACTCCACATATCGGCTAATGAGCTGTTTGAGCGTTTTGTTGAAGCGCTCACACAATCAATTTGTTTCAGGATGGTAGGGGGTTGTGTGCATGGGGCGGACTCCATGTTTTTCCCACAGGGTGTGAATCAGTTCACTTTGGAACTGTGCCCCCTGGTCAGTCAATACTTCCCGTGGAAACCCTACCCGGCTAAAGATGTCCAGTAGAGCTTGAGCCACGTGCTCTGCATCTATGGAGGTTAAGGCAACGGCTTCTGGGTAACGGGTGGCAAAGTCTACCAGGGTGAGGATGAATCTTTTTCCACTGCGGCTGGGGATGGCTAAGGGGCCTACTATATCAATGGCAACTCTCTGGAACGGTTCTCCTATCAAGGGCATGGGTTGAAGTGGGGCACGGCATGGGGCTCCCTCGATACGCTGACACACTGGGCAAGAGGCTCTGTATTTTTGCACTTCTTGAGTGACCCTTGGCCAGAAAAAACTACGCAGCAGGCGGGCCCGAGTCTTTGTGGTCCCCATGTGCCCAGCCGCAGGAACATCATGAGCTAAACGCAATAGTTGGGGTCGGTATTGCTGGGGTACCACAAGCTGATGTACACGGGTCCAGGGTTTTTCTGGGCAGGATGCGGGCTTCTCCCGATATAAGAGGCCTTTTTCCCATCTATATACCTTCCCCTGATTTCCTCCCCCAGGTTGGGCGGCCGCACTACGGATAAGCTCTAGGGTGGGGTCTGACAGTTGAGCTTCCCTGAACTCCTTACGATCTATCTCCCCCCAATCAATGGCCACAGTTGGGTCTGATGTACTCACATTTGTTGGCTCTGATGAGGAGCCTGAAGATTGAGGAGGAGGGTTCTCCTCTGATGGGCTGGAAGAAAGACCTGCACCAGGATGGTGTTTGGCTTGGCTGCGGGTGATGGCGGTGACAAACTGGCTGGATAGTCCTTGTCCTAGGTCATTTCCCAAAATTACAGGGGTGGGGAGGACGTCCATGAGCCCCACTTCAACCTCTCCTTGGTCAGTTCCCCAGTCCAACTGCACTCGTGCCAGAGGGATGTTCGAGCGCTGGCCCCCAGCAAGGGTTATGGTCACTTGGTGGCCAGGTAAATGATGTTCTGTGGGAACAATATCTGGGCTGACCAGGGTGATGAAAGATCCAGAGTCTCGAAGTCCCTGAGCCTGTATATCACCGACCTTGACCGTCTGGATGTGGGGATGGAGGTTGGCTGGTGTACGGTGTCCGGCCTGCCGTAGGGTGTGGACTGGATAAACCACTTCCTCAGCTATTGGTGTTTCTCGGGAGTAGCATTCCTCAGGTCCGTTGGTTCATCTCGGCATATGTTGACTGGTAGACGGGCTCCAGGCATGGGGCCCCGGTTTTTTAGACACTCTTTGGCCATGTGTCCAAGGCGCCCACACGTATAACAGCGCCGTGGGTTAGACAAGTTACCCACCCTGTTGGTAAACCTTTGTCTTGTTGGGGCTCCTGTGGGGTAATGAGTTAGTCCAGCACATGAGTCTGGGGGTTGCTTGAATCCATGGTTGAGGGACCTCCTCAGATCGGTGGGCCTATTGGGCCTCCAGCTGGGTCGGTTGGCTGTAAATTCGTCAGCCAATCGCTCTGCTTCCTCTGGGGTGTCGGGCTTCCTGTCAGCTACCCATTCTCGGATTTCCGGGTCCATCTGCTCCAGCAGCTGTTCAAGCACTATCACATCCCGGAGGGCAGCAGCGGAGTGGGCAGCACGACCATCGAGCCAGCGATTACAGTGTCGTCGGAGTTGACTGCCAAATTCGACGTACAAGACACCCTGGCGAGACATAGTCCGGAACTTAGTGCGATGTCTCTCGGGTGTTATGGTAAAACGGGCCAACAAAGTGTCTTTAATAATTCCGTAGTCCAAGCAGTCCTGAGGCCCAAGTGATCGGACAGCCTCCTGGGCCCGGACCGGCAAGCTTGTCCACAGGTATTTGGACCACTCATCTGTGGGCACCTGGTGCATATACGCATTAGCACCTCAAAGTTTTGCAAGTGTTCATCTATCTCAAAGCTGGAATCATTAAACACTGGCACATCCCTTTAGCGAAGATGACTTCCTTGGTGGTGGTCTATCCTGGAGGTAGGTGCTGATGGTAAGGAAATTGGAAATCCAAACACAAATTGCAGAACACCAGCCCTCTCTTCCCTTGAAGCTTCAGGCCCCAATGCAGTAAACAATTCCTTGACTCAGTCTGCTTGGGTTTGGTTTGTTTCCAGACTGTCACTGGATCTAGGATGAGATACAGGGTTTACCTCCTCTGATACCACAACGGCAGTGTCCTCATCATCCTCTGCATCATTCTGGGCATCCCAACAGACTAATTTCCGGATCAAGTCTGACCGAGTGTCAGTGTTCCGGTATTCAATCTTTCGCATCTGGCACAGATCCTGTAGCATCCATTTACTGCTGCGGTCGTAACTCCTCTCTTGTCCTTGTCCCATGGCTGAGCTGGTGGGGTTGGACATGGCAGGGTCCAAAACCTGAATGCCTCCCCTATCGCCTGCTGGGTATGCTTATGTGCCTCCCTGGTTGTTGAGCCCTGGACGGTGTCCGAAAACACCAGTCCGCTGCAGCTCCCCATGGTAAACCAGGCTGAGTAGTATCCCACCGCTGCCACCAATTGTGGAGACACGGGGCTCAGTGGGTGCTCTCGTCCACTAAAACCCGCCGCCTTTAGAAAGACTGCGTGGCTCAGGGCTCATCCCAACTGAACGCCGGCCTCCTTAATTGTGGGCGTAACACTACTCAGACAACACAGGGTGAGGGAACCACAATAATTAGACTTTATTGAATCCCCAAACAATTAACGGCACATAACACATAACCAACAAACACAAATGTAACAGGCAACAGAGTCTTACCCTTCCGCTGGCTCACCAGGGATTAGAATGTCCATGCCTCAGAGCTTCCAGGGCCACTTACTCCAATCCAGCAGCACCCCGCTTTTGGCGGGCACCCACAGAGAAAGGAATAGCGCCAGATTTAGGAAGCTGTGTGAGGTCTGCAAAGTCTGTAGCCAGGTGACTGAATTGTCCCAACCTGAGTGTCCTCCTTAGGTAGACCTGGAATGATGTTACAATCCTGGCAGCCGGAGTCGAAATCCCTAGGCTGTGGATATGGTCTCCAACCGGAACCGGAGCCCCTAGATTGAAGCCATAAGATATCCTGATCCTCTAGTCAGCTCCTGAGAGCTTAGACTGGATCCATCAGCATCCATCAACCACCTGGTGGCTTAAAGAAGTCCCTTTTATAGCCACAGCCTGGCTTTCAGTGGCCAACACAATTACATGAGTCCAAAAGAGTCTTGTAAAAACAATCTATCATCCTGTCTGGTTTAATATTAAGAAACTTTAACCCATGAGAGTCCATGTCGTCACATACCCCATTTATCAGTCTCTACTTTTTCCCCTGGACTGATCTTTTCCTCTCAAAAAATGTTCAAATTTATATTAAAGTGCTTGTGGTTAGGATTTGGGCAGCGATTGCTCTGGCTAACTTTGATGGTCAGAGTCTTTGAACTGTTAAGTTCACAAAGTGGTTCACCAAGCTGCTGTCCACTTCAGGGATGCACCGAATAACCCTCATTTCCTTATGGAATATTAAGCGTTTTCAAACTAATTACAATGAACTGTACACTGAAATTGTCCTTAGAGGGACTAAGTCCCCTTTTTAGTTTGCATTTCATGGGTAACAGACTCCCTTTAAAGGGAACCTGTCCGGTCCTGTATGCACCCAGAAACAAGAGCGGTTCTGGGTGCATATTGCTAATCCCTGCCTAGCAGTCCCAGCCTATAGTAGCGTACATAAAGAGATCTTTAGAAAAAGTATTTCTAAAGATCTTTTATGATATGCTAATGAGCGCAGGGACTAGTCGCAAGGGCGTAATTTCCCTTGGCTAGTTGGCCCCCTTAAAATGTAAGTACGCCTCTGTAGGCATGCTAACATGCTAATGAATGTGCAGCATCAAAGGCATGGTTGTTCTTACCTCTGCTGCCACCGCTGGTTTTCGGCTTAGTGCGCACGATAAGAATGTCCCCGGACTTCAGGTCATGCGCACTACACCAGTTTGAAGCCGGGACTCGTACACCCGGCTTTATAGTTTGCATGACCGGAAGTCCAGGACTTCTGAACATGCGTACTGAGCCAAAATCCGGCGTTACTGTGCATTTTGCACAGTGACAAGAAACTTCTGCTGAGCATATGTTGGAAATGACAACTGACTCATGCTTGGTAGAGCAGGCGCGAGCACAGCCCCTGAAACTGACATCCCTGATGACTCTTCATTATAGGGAAGGGGCAGAGACTGAAGCAGTGACTGCAGCCTCTGCACCCTGATGAGGCTCCGTTTGAGTATCTCAGTATACAGTGTGATTCTGAAATAAAACATTATCAAAAAAGTAAGTAGTAAAAAAAAAATAAAAAAAGCCGTTAATGGAGGGAAGTGTAAGGAATTGTTAATTAAAATGTATTAAAACATAGATTAGATTATGGCAATAAATAGGCAGTTAGCATGAAAATTAATTTGTGTTTCTGACCACCTCTTTATGTTGTCTTCATCCATCAGGGGCCTTATATGCATACTATGTTTCATTAATTTAGTCAGAAATCCTGATGTAAGAGCTTAACGTGGAGCACAGGATAAATTAGAAACTAGCCTTAAAAGCGATCCAAAGCATTATTTATCCTAAAATGGTACCAATAAAAGCTTCAACCCAGCACAATCAGTTGCGTCATATGTCCATTAGAAAATAGAGGTTTACTACCTAATTGTAAGCTCAAAAACTGTAGCAAAGCATCATAACTCCGCACCCCTCACTTAATCCCGCTCCCCCCACTCAACAAAAAAAATAAACTCCAGTGAATTCTTTAATTGCCACAATGAGGTAGATCTCTGCTTTTCTAGAATATGAGGCTCTGCTAATGCCACCCACACTATTTCAAGAAGGCCTGCCCGTCAAAAGTCAAGTATCTCTCCTTCTCTTCCAAGCACTGCCTTGTGCCCAAACACTAGTTTCTGATCAAATATGGCCTTATTTACATATTCGAGAGAAATTGTTTTGCAAATTGTGAAGGTCTTTGTCTTCTGTTAACAATATGCACATGAAAAACATGATTTTTTTTGGCTCCACAGCCAATTGCCATAAGACTGTGAATTATCTGTGTTCCAAATGCTCATTACACTCCTAGATTAATAAATTGATAGGCTCAGTGTCCAAAATGCAGTTGGTTTTAGGAGTTTTCTTTGTACTGGCACCTTCATATCCAAACTAGCATAAGCAGTCAATTCCAAACAAAACTGAACTCCAAAATACATGTAGCGATCCTTCCCTTCTTAGCTCTTGTGTGTCCCACAGTAGTGATATAGCCACATCTAGGCTATGTGCACACACTGCGTTTTTTTGACGCTGCGTTTTTGGCAGCTAAAAACGCACAAAAACGCACCTGCGTCGAAAAAACGCGGCAAAAAACGCACGCGTTTTGCCGCGATTTGGTGCGTTTTTTGCTGCGTTTTGCTGCGGTTTTTGCTCACTGCGTCCTTATGCGTTTTTTATCAGTGAACAAAAAAAAAAAGGTCTGATGTCATTTCCTTCTTCAATGTGTTCTTCATTCTCCACTAGTGTATGCAGAAGAGCAGACAGCTGCAGAACTACAAGGCTCAGCATACTCCATCCAATAGTGTATGCAGGAGAGCAGACAGCAGCTGCAGAACTACAAGGCTCAGCATGCTCAATCCAGGACTGTATGCTTGAGGGAGAGTCAGGGGGAGCAGACCTACAAGGCTCAGCATCCTCCATCCAATAGTGTATGCAGGAGAGCAGACAGCAGCTGTCGAACTACAAGGCTCAGCATCCTCCTTCTAGGACTGTATGCAGGATTTCTTTGTCCCCCCAAACAAAAAAAATGACGTGGGCTTCGCCATATTTTTGTATGCTAGCCGGGTACAGCAGGCAGGTACGGGCTGCCCCCAACCCCCAGCTGCCTATTTGTACCCGGCTGGGAACCAAAAATATAGGGAAGCCCCTTTTTTTTTTTAAATTATTTCATGAATTTCATGAAATAATTAAAAAAAAAAATGTTGTGAGCTTCGCCCAATTTTTAAGTCCAGCCGGGTACAACTAGGCAGCTGCGGATTGGAATCCACAGTGCAGGGTGCCCATGCTTTCTGGGCACCCCCGCTGTGAATTGCAGTCCCAAAGCCACCCCAGAAAATGGCGCTTTCATAGAAGCGCCATCTTCTGGCGCTGTATCCAACTCTTTCAGCTGCCCTGAAGCTGGGTGGCTCGCCAGGTAATAATGGGGTTAGGGCTAGCTGTATAGCTGGCCCTAAGCCCGAAATTCATGGTGTCACGCCAATATTAGACATGGCCACCATGAATTTCTAGTAAAGATAAAAAAAAAACACAACACACAGAAAAATATTTTTATTAGAAATAAAACACAACACAATTAGTGACTCCATCTTTATTGAAATAAAGAACCCCCCTCCGCAGTAATCCTGGGTCAGGGTCCCGCGCCGTCCAATGCGGATCCAATATCATCTGATCGGTTTGCTGGAAGACAAAGCGATCAGATGATGTGTCAGGATCAAGTGCCTGAATCCCATCACACATCAGCTGATTGTATAAAAGCCGATTATACAATCAGCTGATGCATCGGTGCAAAAAAAAAATAAAAAAAATAATACTTATGTGCTGATTACCGGCAGCTCATGCAGCGATGGGGCGGGAGTCTGATCCCGTCCGATCGCTGCAGCAGCTGCCGGTAATCAGGGATGAAGTCTCCTGACGCATCCGCTGATACCGGCCGGGCGCCGCGTCACCGCGATACTTACGATCAGCTGATGCGTCAGGTGACTGCATCAGGTGATCCATCGCCAGGTCCTGCATCCATCGGAGGTTTCCCGGCCGTCTGCACACAGCCGGAGCGGCGATACCGTGAGAGGAGATGGGAGCGGGCATGGCACCGGGAGGCTGCAGACAGGTGAGTATAACTTTTTTTTTTTTTTTTCTACTGTTAACTTTTGTTTTCGCAGCCGCTTCCACCTCCCGCCCAGACATGGCGCCGCACGGCAGCATACATGCACAGGACGGGAGATGGAAGCGGCGGTGACGGTACCGGGAGGATTCACGCTTCTGTATATACTGACAGAAGGAATCCTCTTCCTGTACACGTCACTTTACTACCCACCTCCTGCGTTTATAGCTGCGTTTTTGGTCTTAGAAACGCACCAAAATGCACCAAAACGCAGCTATTTGCGTTTCTCATTGCGTCTTTCAACATCCCATTGAACTCAATGGATGAAAAACGCAGTGAAAAACGCGGGAATAATTGACATGCTGCGCTTTTGTGGTCACCACAAAAACGCAGCTGAAAAAAACGCTGTGTGGGGACAGCAAAAATGAAAACTCATAGACTTTGCTTGGGAAGCAAAGTCATGCAGTTTTGAGGCCAAAAACGCACCCGAAAAACGCGCAAAAACGCCGAGAAAAACGCACTGTGTGCACATAGCCCTAGGATGTTGCTGCATTCAGGAGATATTGCGTAACAATAGCTGCTGTCCATTGTTTCAAACTAATCCTTTTGAAACTGAATCATTTAGACCTAATGCAATATTTTAATGCAAAAAAAATGCATTCATTTGTTTGATATCCCAGAGTTATAAAGTTCTATTGAGCACCAGTGGGTTGAAAATGTTCAATAAAGCACCTAGATTAATTCATTATGGGATGTCATATCCAAAATGGTATTACTTTTGGGGGGATTTCTATTGTGTTAGCAACACGAGAGCTGCAAATGCAGCATGCTGTTCACAATCTATTTCAGCCAAAATTACGCTCCAAAAAGTCAAATCGCTTCCCTTAGAGCCCTGGTTTGTTCACGGTCAATATTGTATGGCCATGTATGGGTATTGCCACATTCTTAATAAACTGTGGGGTTAATTTTCTCCTATTTGTACTTGATCAAATAATTTAGATTTTGTAGTTCTGTCGTATTTGCACAGTGCCTATTGTGCTAAAAACAACACAAACTACCACTTTTGACCCCAATTTAGAAAGTAGATCCCTCAATGAATTCATCTAAGTGTGTTGACTAGTTTGTACCCATAGGTACGTCATAGAACTTGGTAACATTTGGACTTTAAAGGGCCTGATATATGCCAATTGTCAGACGCTCTGATGAGTGGTGTAAGATTTATGGTGTAGCGAAAACTGCCACTCTCCATGGATTTGGCTACCATGCCCCAGCACCACCTGCTTTGCTGGAGCTGGGTGAAGATGACATGAGAATGCCAAAAGTTGCAAAATTTTAGCCTAGCCTCGAGATGCACCAAAATTATACAACTTTTCAAAACTTTTCATGCCAGCATTCTGTCGTAAAAGTTTTGATAATTTAGCCTCCAAGTTTTTTTCCAGTCAAATGTTGTTTTATCCCCGAGTTTGTATTTTTCACAAGGAATAATGGCAGAAAATGTTCCCCATTATTTGTTACACAATTTCAAATGAGTGCAGTGATACCCTATAAGTAGTCAAAACCTAATGTTAAGGCACATGGCAGAAAGGTTTCTTTTTTTATTTTTGAAGTGCAAATTTGGCTGGAATAGACTATGGACACCATGCTGCATTTATACAGAGGCCTTGAGGTGCCAAAATAGCAGAAACCCCAACAAGTGACCCCTTTTGAAAAACTGAACCCCACAAGGAAATCATCTAGGAGTGTGGTGAATATTTTTAACCCACAGACTATATCAAATAATTTTATAAGATTTGGTAGAGAAAATGATGTAGCGTATTTTTCACTTTATAAGACGCACTTTTGTTCCCCCAAATTTTGGGGGAAAGTAGGGGGTGCGTCTTATAATCCGAATATATGTATTATATACTGCAGGGCCCAGGTGAGGTGGGGGCAGGTCTGGAGTCGTGCTGGAGGCTGAGGCAGGCTGGTGAAGGCTGCAGGAGGCAACGGGAGATCTCCTGCTCCCGCTCATATAATATTCACTGCCGCTGTCCATCACTGTGGTGCTGAAACCGCACCGCGGTGATGGACTGGGGGAGCGGCGCATATTGTATGTGCCTGCGCCCCCCTTTGATGGCACATACCCCCCCTTCCCCTGTGTTAGATATGACCCCCATGCTGCTGCCCATAGCAAAATAAAAAACTCTTTACTTACCTCTTCCAGTGTGTCTCCCCGGTCTCCCTGCTGCCGCTGTGATCAGGAACGAAGAGATGATGTAACTCTGCTGTTCCGATCACATGACCGGCACCAAGAACCAGGAAGTGCAGGAGCTCAGCAGCACGGAGGGAGACACGGGAGGACAGCGCTAAAGAAGGTAAGTAAAGAGTTTTTTATTTTACTATGGGTAGCAGCATGGAGGCCATATGAAACACAGGGGGACGTGTGCCATCTATAAGGGGCCATAGGCAGCACAGGGGAACGTGTGCCATCCATAGGGGGCCATGGGCAGCACAGGGGGATGTGTGCCATCCATAAGGGGCCATGGGCAGCACAGGGGGATGAGTGCCATCCATAGGGGGCCATGGGCAGCACAGGGGAATGTGTGCCATCCATAGGGGGCCATGGGCAGCACAGGGGGATGTGTGCCATCCATAGGGAGCCATGGGCAGCACAGGGGGATGTGTGCCATCCATAAGGGGCCATGGGCAGTGGGACGTGTGCGATCCATAGGGGGCCATGGGCAGTGGGACGTGTGCCATCCTTAGGGGGCCATGGGCAGCACAGGGGAACGTGTGCCAGCTATAGGGGAACGTGTGCCATCAGTAGGAGATATGTGGTATCACTGGGGGAGGTGCCAGCACAAGGGGGCTATATTAAATATAAGGGTGCCATATCCAGATTAAGGGGGCTAATTTTAGGATGGGGGGGCTATGAGGGACAGATAACCTATATGATTTGTTAGACGAACACTGGCATTATAAGACGGACCCTATTTAACATTAAAAAAAATGAATTCTCTTTTCCTTCACCAAATTTGGGAGCGCGTCATATAATCAGGTGCGTCTTATAAAGCGAAAAATACGGTATGTTGTGGTTTTTGCTGCTAAAATGTTTTTTTTTTCGCCTCAAAGTTTTCATTCACACAAGGGGTAATAGAGGAAAATGAACAACACTGCTTGTTGTGCAATTTTTGCTGAACGTGATAAAACCCATACGTGTAGTTGTGCACTACTGTTTGAGCACACAGCAAGGAACAGATGAGAAGATGTGCTATTTGGCTTTTGGAACGCAGATTTTTTTAACTAGATTGTGGGTGCCAATAGACAGATTGGCAATAATCCCTCACAATTGACCCCATTTTGGAAAATTCACTGCCCACGTAATTCATCTAGGGTTATAACTGAATATTCTGAATCCAGAGGTATCTCACAGACTTTTAAACCATTGGGCGCTGGTAAAAATTAATTTTTTATTAGTTGTAAATTTTTCATTTACAGAAATGTAGTACAGAAATGGACACGACAATTTGTTCCACAATTTCTCCCAAACACGGGGATGCCCTATATGTCATCAGAAACTTATGGACACACCACATGGCCTAGAAGGAAGGAGCACTATTTCACTTTTGGAGACAGATTTAGCTAGAATACGTAGCAGGTGACATTTTCAGAGCCCCCTACAGTGCCAGAACAGAAAATCCTCAAAGGAGACCATCTTTAAGAAATTACACCTCTCAATTAATCTACCTCTTAATTGAAAATTACTATTTTGGTTGCGCAGGTGTTTTCACTCTACAACATAAAATCCTAAGTCATATGTAAAGGATTGTTAAAAATCCACTTCTGACTTTTAGGATCGCTACTTCCAATAGGTGGCGCTGCGCTAGAGTTTGTCTCCTTTCCTGGAGAGATAATTTGATTTTTTCTCAGAGGGGCATGGCAGCTATAAGTCCCCTTACTAGCAGCTAGACTGGCTTGCAAAGTCTCCTTAAGGAGAATAGTGTTCCCCCACATAGCTTCTCATGAGCCAGATCAGACACCCCATACTTTGCACTGACGAGGGGCAAGCACCCCGAAACACCATGTCTGCAAATTGGGATTCTGATCTGACATAAAATCCTAAGTCATATGCAAAGGATTGTTAAAACTCCACTTCTGACTTTTAGGATCGCTACTTCCAATAGGTGGCACTGCGCTAGAGTTTGTCTCCTTTCCTGGAGAGACAATTTAAATTCACTCTTCAACATTCACTCCATGTTTTTTTTTCGCTGGTAAATTTCTAATATAGCAGCCAAACGTCCACACATTGTGCAAAGCTTGTACTTGTGGAGACATGCACACCATAAATGAAATGGGCACTTTTCACTATGGCAGGTAATGTGCTTGGGTTGTCATAGAAACTATTGGTACACGCAGTCGCGTGGTGCCTATAGCGTTAGGCCATGTCTCCACATTGAGTGTTTGGTGAGTTTTTTACCTTAGTATTTGTAAGCCAAAACCATTTAAATCTTTAAAATACGTGATTCAATTGGAACCTCCAATAGAACATTTCCTATAATGAGACAGATGGAGACACTGTTTTTGGCCTATAAGTCAGAGGTATCTAGCTTTTTAAGTGTCGGACATAGTTTTGTACACTTCTGAAAAGACTGACACTTCTGAATAGAGGCCAGACGCAGTGCAGAGTAACTCTACTGCCTCATTATAGTGAATGGATCCCTCGGGTGGTGTCATCTCAATCACGTCATTCAGAGATTTAGGTGTAAACCCCAAAGTGCTCGGCATAGAGCACACAAAAAATCTAATCCAAAATGTCATGTAAAATGTTCCCAATAAAGGTAAAATTTTTAACTAATTTCACAAAGAAAACAAAAGTTTACACTTAGGTCTGTCATCTGTAAATGGAAATATGGGGCTTCTATTTTACTGGTAACACAAAGGCTCAGGAAAACCGTCATGACGTCCCCGAAAAAGAAATCCAGGAAAATCTGCATACCCAAATGCCCTCTCTCTTCTGAGCCCCACAAAATGCCTAAACCACATCTGGCATCCACATGTTTTCATTTGTGTAGTGAGGAGAGCCCTCTAAATTTACCAAGTGCGTGACTCCAGAACCACAAAGTGGGCACTATAATCCACGAGCACTACATTTGCAGATTTGCAATTTTCACTGCTGCTTGTTTCTGCAAAACACCCATGGAGTCAAAATCGTCATTACACCTGTAGATAAATTCCCAAATGGGTGTCCTTTTCAAAATAGGGACACTGGAGGGGAGTTTTTGCTCTTCTGGCACTTGGTTCTCAGTATAGAGTTAGCAAACTATTCTTGGAAAATCTGTACTCCAAAAGTCAAATAGCGCTCTTTCTCTTCCTCAGAAATCTCGCTGTGTGGCTAAGTAGTACTGTACAGCTACATGTGGGCTTTGCCACTCTCAGCAGAAATTGTGTGATGCATTTTGGTGCCATTGTTACCCATTTTTCTGTGTGAAAATTTAAAATCTAGGCATGAAACAAATTTCTTATGTTATTTTTTTTTTTCTTTACTGCCCAAGAGTATAAAATTCTGTGACGCACAGAATAGCTGAGATGTAAATACCCCTTTAATTTATGACAGATTATCCTTGCTCTGGTCCTGCATGAAGTGTTTGTTCATACAGACACCTGTACAACTGCTTCTTCTTTATCCACATGCTGTACAATGGAAGTGTTTTGTTGGCTTTTTCAGTGAGTGGTCTTTATTGCTTCTGTGGCTTGTTTATGAAGAGAATCTCTCGCATACCATATTTTACTTTTTAACCTCTTGCTGACCATCATTGTTAATGTACTAATGTACTCAGTCTTTTGTGATTCAACAGTGTGTTGAGACAATGTGCATGAGCAAGAAATACAGAGATAACTCTAGATGTACTATTTTTTTTTTCCTTTAAAAGGTCCATAGTAACATGCACATTAGTCTGGAGGAGGAGAATCCTTATGAGCTTCTGCTCACTGCTGAGACTAAAAGGCCCAATGATCAAGGTAAAGACGAATTGCTAAACTTTTCAGAACTGGTGCAAACGAAACAGAAGTAGAATAGTTGCCTATGCCAACAACTCAGATTTCACCACTTATTTATTTTAAAGACTCTTGACCAAATTTGTTGCCATGGGTAAGTTACTTCATGTTTGTAGTTTTTAGACATTTTTTATCCAGAGACTGCGCTCTATTTGCAGGGTTTTATATAATACAGGGGTGTCTGTTTTTTGCTCCTCAATTAAAGGGGTTATCTTCCCCCTTTCCTCTCCCCACAGTAGTGACATCCAGAGCCCACCCACAGAAAGATAGTATACTTGCATCTTCCTCAACACTTTCCCATACAGCTTCAAGTACCCATCTATCTGGAAGTATCATCCTATATCCAAACACAGCACTTAGTAATTTATCTCTTCATCCACAAAGCCTGAATATGTGCATCCAAATCTGCTCTTCTGTGAGGGGTTACTCTTAAGTCACCTTCTGGACACCTGCTCTTCACAGCAGTTTTAAGCTATGTTCACACTACAAAAAGTATTTTTCTCAAATTTCTTAAGAAATTTCTTGAGAGTGAAGGATTAGCGCACCTGTGTTAATTAACGCACCAATAACGCACTGAAAAACGCATGCGTTTTTACCGCGTTTTTGGTGCGTTTTTTGCAGGTTATATATATATGCGTTTTTTACAGGTTATAATATAGATCATAGATAATCGATAGACAGATAATGGATCGATAGAAAGATGGATAGATGAATAGATGAGAAAAACATATATAAAGTCCCACCCCACTGTATATTCTAAGCTGGCACCCTTTAGTGACTTTCATGTGGCACTAAAGGATGCTTAGCCTTCTATTTAGCCAAAAGATAAATAATTAAAAAAAAGGCGACGTGTGGTCCCCCCTATCTTTTGTAGCCAGCTAGGGTAAAGCAGACTGCTGCAGCCTTCAAACCACAGCTGGCAGCTTTACCTTGGCTGGTAATCCAAAACAGAGGGTGTGGAGACACGGGGCTCAGTGGGTGCTCTCGTCCACTAAAACCCGCCGCCTTTGGAAAGACAGCGTGGCTCAGGGCTCATCCCAACTGAACGCCGCCCTCCTTAACCGTGGGCGTAACACTACTCAGACAACACAGGGTGAGGGAACCACAATAATTAGACTTTATTGGATCCCCAAACAATTAACGGCACATAACCAGCAAAACACAAATGTAACAGGCAACAGAGTCTCACCCTTCCGCTGGCTCACCAGGGATTTAGAATGTCCATGCCTCACAGGTTCCAGGGCTATTTACTCCAATCCAGCAGCACCCCGCTTTTGGCGGGCACTCACCGAGAAAGGAATAATGCCAGATTTAGGAAGCTGTGTGAGGTCTGCAAAGCCTGTAACAGGTGACTGAATTGTCCCAACCTGAGTGTCCTCCTTAGGTAGTCCTGGTATGATGTTACAATCCTGGCAGCCGGAGTCGAAATCCCTAGGCTGTGGATATGGTCTCCAACCGGAACCGGAGTCCCTAGATTGAAGCCATAAGATATCCTGATCCTCTAGTCAGCTCCTAAGAGCTTAGACTAGATCCATCAGCATCCATTAACAACAACATGGTGGCTTAAAGAAATCCCTTTTATAGCCACAGCCTTCCACTTGGATACACTGCGTCCTCATCGATTGGTTGGACAAGAGCGCCTCTCCCATTGGATGAATCTCAAGCTGCATGGACAATGTTCATCCAAATGATGTCTACAGAAAGACTGAGGGTATACATGTAGTCTGGGAGTCACCGACTAGACAATGGCTACTAAGGTAATCACATTAGCAATACACAACTACAATACAATGATTACTGGAAAAGTCTGGAGAAACAATGTCTGGCTTTCAGTGGCCAACACAATTACATTGAGTCAACAAGAGTCTTGTAAAAACAATGAGGGACTTATCCCCCGTCTATAAACAATCTATCATCCTGTCTGGCTGAATGTTAAGAAACTTTAACCCACGAGAGTCCATGTCATCACAGAGGGCACCCCACGCTGTTATTTTCCATTAAATAATTTAAAGCAAAAAACGTGGGGTCCCCCAAATTGGATCACCAGCCAAGGTAAAGCGGACAGCTGTGGTCTGGTATTCTCAGACTAGGGAGGTCCACCGTTATTGGACACTCCCCAGCCTAAAAATAGCAGGCCCACAGCCGCCCCATAAGTGGTGCATCCATTAGACGTGCCAATCCTGGCGCTTTGCCCCAACTCATCCCGTTGCCCTGGTGCAGTGGCAAATGGGGTAATATATGGGGTTGATGCCAGATGTGTAATGTCACCTGCCATCAAGCCCTGAGGTTAGTAATGTCATGCGTCTATCACATACCTGACATCACCAACCCAGTCAGTAAGAAATAAAAAATAGACAACAAAAAAAGTTTTATTTGAAAAAACACTCCCCAAAGCATTCCCTCTTTCACCATTTTATTGAAAAGAACAATCAAATCCGAGTCTGGCGTAATCTAATAAGGAGGTCCCACGACGATCCATACCATAGTCACTGTCCCAGTCAATGAAGAACAGAATGTTCCCCATTGGCTGGGAGAGTAGTGCAGTGACCTGAGCTAACATCATGAGGTCAGCCCAGGTCACTGCAGGGGATGACGAGCGCTGCTGTCAGGAGGTTAGATGAGATCATTACCTGCTGTGACGATCTCCTGCTCTCCTGACGTCAGCGCTGTCACTGCCTTCTATGCCCGCCGCGTTCTCGCGGGAGCCCTTGACGTCATCGCTAGAGACAGTCTCGGGCCGCCCGCAAGACGTGATGTGAGAACGCGGCGGGCATAGAAGGCAGTGACAGCGCTGATGTCAGGAGAGCAGGAGATAGTCACAGCAGGTAATGATCTCATCTAACCTCCTGACAGCAGCGCTCGTCATCCCCGCGGCTGCCCGCACTGCTGTGTGAGAAGATGCTGATACTGCAGTGTGGACAGCCGCGGGGCTGGCAGGGAGAGGGACACAGACTGCACGGGCACCCGACGGAGGTCACACGGAAGTGCTTCCGTGCGGCGTCCAGGGAGTGTGATCTGTGTGTTTATGCTCTGCTCCGCTTCCTCTTCCTGTCATAATGACATCACTTCCCTGGAAAACGCAGGGTAGGGATGAACATTATGTCCTGAAAAACGCTAAATAACGCAGGAATAACGCACATAACTTGCTGCCTGCATTATTCCATGCACTATTTCATGATTACATTACAGTCAATGAGTGAATAACGCAGTTTCATAGTTTCATAGTTTTTAAGGTTGAAGGGAGACTCTAAGTCCATCTAGTTCAACCCGTAGCCTAACATGTTGATCCAGAGGAAGGCAAAAAAACCCCAATGTGTCAAATAAGCTCCAATGGGGAGAAAAATTCCTTCCTGACTCCACATACGGCAATCAGACTAGTTCCCTGGATCAACACCCTGTCATAAAATCCAATATACATAACTGGTAATATTATATTTTTCAATTAATGCGATCAGGCTCTGCTTAAATTTTACTTGTGAATCTCTCAATACAACATCATACGGCAGAGAGTTCCATAGTCTCACTGCTCGTACAGTAAAGAGTCCTCATCTGTGATTATGATTAAACATTCTTTCCTCAAGACGTAGCGGATGCCCCCGTGTTCCAGTCGCAGGCCTAGGTGTAAAGAGATCTTTGGAAAGGTCTCTGTACTGTCCCCTCATATATTTATACATTGTGATTAGATCCCCCTAAGCCTTTGCTTTTCCTAACTAACTAACCCCAAGTTTAATAACCTGTCTTGGTATTGCAGCCCACCCATTCCTCTAATAATCTTGGTCGCTCTTCTATCTACCTGTAAGATTATGCTATTTATAACCTTCTATACTTTTGCTAACAAGAAATGCATCCATTCCTCTCTTAAATTCATTCAGTGAGTTGGCCATCACCACTTCCTCAGGAAGAGAGTTCCAGAGCCTCACTGCTCTTACCGTGAAGAACCCTCTTCTATGCTGATGTAGGAATTTTCTTTCCTCCAATCGAAAAGAATGCCCCCTTGTTCTTGTCATAGTCCTTGGTACAAACAGATCATGGGAGAGATCTCTATATGGCCCTCTGATATATTTGTACATATTTATTAGGTCTCCCCTAAGTCTTCTCTTTTCTAGAGTAAATAGACCTAATTTTGATAACCTTTCCGTGTATTGTAATGCACCCATTCCATTTATTATTTTAGTAGCCCGCCTCTGAACCCTTTCAAGTTCAGTAATGTCTTTCTTCAGCATCGGCGCCCAAAATTGCACACAATACTCCAAGTGTGGTCTGACTAGTGATTTGTACAGAGGGAGAATGATGTTTTCATCTCGTGCCCCCAGACCTCTTCTAATGCATCCCATCACCCTATTTGCTTTGGTGGCTGCTGCCTGACACTGGGCACTCCAATTTAGATTCTTATTCACTAAGATGCCTAAGTCTTTTTCCATGTCTGATTTCCCCAGCAGTTTCCCATTTAGTAAGTAATCGTAGCATCTGTTTCTCCTTCCCATGTGCATAACCTTACACTTATCTGTGTTAAACCTCATTTGCCATTTTTCAGCCCAATTCTCCAATTTACTCAAGTCCATCTGTAGTTGCAAACTGTCCTCCTTTGTGTTAACTACCTTACATAGTTTTGTATCATCTGCAAATACTGATATTTTACTCTGTAAACCATCCACCAGATCATTAATAAATATATTAAATAGTAGGGGGCCCAATACAGACCCCTGTGGCACCCCACTAGTAACCCTGGCCCAATCTGAGTATGCACCATTAATAACCACTCTTTGTTTTCTACCACTAAGCCAGCTACCTACCCATCTACACACATTTTCCCCGAGCCCAAGCTTTCTCATTTTACTTAGCAGTCTTTTATGTGGGACAGTGTCAAATGCTTTACCGAAGTCGAGATAAATGACATCCAATGATTCTCCTCGGTCCATGTGAGAGCTTACATCCTCATAGAAGCTGATCAGGTTAGTTTGACAGGAGCGATCCTTCATAAATCCATGTTGATATGGAGTTAAACAGTTATTAACATTGAGACATTCCATAATAGTATCCCTTAAAAACCCTTCAAACATTTTACCCACAACAGATGTTAAGCTTACCGGCCTATAGTTTCCAGGTTCCCTTTTGCACCCTTTTTTGAATATTGGTACCACATTTGCTAGCCGCCAATCCAGTGGAACAGACCCAGTTTCTATAGAGTCTTTAAATAAAAGGAATAGAGGCCTGTCTATCACATTACTTAACTCCCTTAATACCCGAGGGTGAATGCCATCAGGGCCTGGTGATTTGTCAATTTTAATGTTACTAAGCCGGTTCTGCACTTCTTCCTGGGTTAGGCAGGTCATACTTAATGGGGCATTTACATGATCACTCTGCATTTCCCCTGGCATATGCTTTTCCTGTGTGAACACAGTTGAGAAAAAAGTATTTAAAACATTTGCTTTTCCCACATCGCTTTCTATGATTTTACCCTCATTATTCTTTAAAGGGCCAACACCATCAATTTTAATCTTTTTTCTGTTTATATAATTAAAGAATAGTTTGGGATTTGTTTTGCTTTCCTTAGCAATGAGTCTCTCAGTTTCTACTTTTGCTAAATATATTTGTTTTTTACACATTTTATTTTTTTCTCTATATATTTTTAATGCTTCCTCGCTGCCTTCTTGTTTTAGCTTTTTAAATGCCTTTTTCTTATTATTCATTGCCCCTTTTACATCCTTATTAAGCCACATTGGTTTTCTCCTGTTCCTAGCCCTTTTATTTCTGTATGGTATGGCTAGCTCGCAGTGGGTGTTTAATACCGATTTAAAAATTTCCCACTTATTTTCTGTGCTCCCATTTTTGAGGACATTGTCCCAATCAATTTGGCGAAGGTCTTCTCTAAGTTGATCAAACTTTGCTTTCCTGAAATTCAGCGTTTTTGTAACCCCCCTCCAAGGCACCTTACTAAAGGACAAGTGGAATTGTATTATATTGTGGTCACTATTCCCTAGGTGCCCATCCACTCGTACGTCTGTTATTCTATCTGGCCTGTTGCTTAAAATTAAGTCCAGAAGGGCTGCCCCTCTAGTTGGGCCCGGCACAAGTTGGGACAGATAATTATCCTTAGTTACTGACAGAAACCGGTTTCCTTTCTGAGATACACAGGTTTCAGTTTCCCAGTCTATATCGGGGTAATTGAAGTCCCCCATAATAATCACCTCATTAGCTGCAGAAAAGAAGTGACATGCTCATTCTTTTTCTTAAGAAAATCTACTGAAAGAATTTCTTAAGAAAAAAATGCAGTGTGCGCACAGCTAATTTTTTTTGCCATAGATTTTGCTGGGGTATGTCTGCAGAAAGGATACAAGAATTTCTCAAGAAATTTCTGCAGCAAAAACGCACCAAAAACGCGGGTAAAACACGCAGTGTGTGAACATAGCCTTAGACCCACTGCTAATACACCAGTTTGGCAGATAGCCACGAGTCTTACATCATGATCCTGTGAGCCACAGGTTGGGGATCCCTGATGTAGATGATAGCTGCCCCCAGCTGTTTAATGCCCTAAATGCTGCAATAAATAATGATTTCAGCATTTAGAAGGCCTCTTAATCGGCCATTTTAATCAAGACCTCATTACTAAAGCTGGACGGACTCTCAAAAATCCGGAATCCGCCCCCATATAAGTCTATGGGGATGTTTCCTTTCGTTCACCATAATCATGGAAGGGGGGCTTCTCAGTCCCTCCACCTGGGGGTCTCACCCCACCCCCCCTGCATTCCCTATCATACCTGGAGGAAGCCTCCAGCACCTACCGTCAGTGTCCTGGTATAAAAATAAATAAAACAATTGACGCAAGGTTTCCCCGGTATTCTGATAACCAGCACAGATAAAGCCCACAGTTACAGCCCCAGCTTCTGCGATTATCTTGGCTGTCTATAAAAAGAGGAGGAACTGCATGTTTTTTTTTTTTTATTTTATTTTATTTTAAATTTCAATAAATAATGAAAAAGGAACGACTTGCGGTTCGCCCCTATTTTGATACCCAGCCAAGATAAAGCCCCTCAGCTGGGGGCTGGTATTTTCAGCCTGGGGAGACCCAGCCTAAAAATATCGGCCTCCAGCCACCTGGAATTGTCGCATCCATTAGATATGACAAGCACGGCACTTTACCCAGCTCTTCTCGACTGCCCTAGTGCGGTGGCAATTGGGGGTAATGAGGGGTTAATGGCAGCCCACAGCTGCTAATAAACACTAGATTAGTAATGGCAGTGTCTATGACACCCCATCACTAATCTGTAAGTGAAAGTAAAGACAAACACAGAAAATATTTTGTATTTGGAATGAAATACAAAAAACCCCTCTTTCACCACTTTATTAACCCCACAAACAACTGCAGGTTTGAAGTAAACCACACGAGATCCCACGGTAATTCAGCTCTGCTCTGCTACATCCAAATCACAACGAGCCGCCTTAGGACATAACTGCCTGCTGTGAGTGCAGAGAATGGATGAGCTGCGCAATGAGCGGTGACGTCATTTGCGGTCACAGCTGGAGGTCCCCACGGTCCGTCACCTGTGATTGCAGAGTCATGGAGCTCCCAGACCTGCATCTCCTGGCAGAAAACCCACAGTTTTTTTGCTTAGAGATACAGATTTGAGGGTGAAATTTTTACACCATATTTCTGCACCCAATCTACACCTCGCAACGTATTTTTTTCTTACGCATTTTTTTCCACTGCTTTTTGCCTCTGTTTTCTGCCAGGAGGTGCAAAATTGATGCTGAAATTGTCTACACTAGATTTCAGCACCAAATTTTCACCACCTGGCAAAAAATTTTTTTTTTTTTTTTTTTTTTTGCATTTATGGGCCAAGAGATGCAAATTTGGCGATTACATTTTTACACCATATTACTGTACCCAATCTACACCTCCTGGCAAAAAAAAGGTGTTTTTTACACTTTTATTTTTTACGCAGTTTTTGGCCGGGTTTTTTTAACCACGATTTTTGCTGCTGTTTTCTGCCAGGAGGTGCACATTTGGTGCTGAAATTGTCTGCACCAGATTTCAGCACCAAATTTTGCACCTCCTGTTAGAATAAAAGGTTTGTTTTTGGGTTGGTTTTTTTGCATTTTTGTGGCCAAGAGATGCAAATTTGACAGTAGTGATGGTTTTGCCAGGACGTGTAGATTGGGTGCAGTAATATGGTGTAGAAATTTCAGCACCAAATTTGCTTTCCTTGGCCCAAAAATGGAAAAATAAACCATTTTTTTCTGCCAGGATGTGCAAATTTGGTGCTGAATTCTGGTGCAGGCGACTTCAGCACCACATTTTACACCTCCTGGCAGAATTCTGCGGGAAAAAATGTGTCAAAAAACGCAGGTTTTTGCCAGGAGTTGTAGATTCTGTGCAAGAATATGGTGTAAAATTTTCAGCACCAAATCTACATTTCTTGGCAAAACCCCCCCACTGGTTTTCTGCCAGGAGATGCAGGTCTCACCTGAGGTAAGGTCACTGACTTTACTGAGGCCAGGTTACCTGCTGTCGCAGGTGGAGGACCGTGAGAGGCTCCAGCTGTGACCGCAAATAATCTGAGTGACGTCATCGCGGCTCAGTCATTGTCTGAACTCACAGCGGGCAGTCATGTTATATGACGCTTGCTGGGAGATTCAGATGTAGCAGAACTGAATCGCTGTGGGATATTGTGGGGATTCTTTCGGAAATGCAGGTGTGTTTTGGGGTTAATAAAGAGTGTGTTTTTGACTTTTAATCCAAATAAAGGATTTTTTCGGTGTCTGTGTTTATTTACGTTCACATACAGATTTGTGATGCAGGTGTCAGACGCCTGCCATCACTAATCTAGGGTTTTGTAGCAGCTGTGGGCTGTTATTAACCCCTGCTATGAACCTGATTGCCATTGCACCATGGCAACAGGAAGAGCTGGTAAAGCACTGAGCTTCTCTCACCTAATGGATGCTACAATTCCATTTATTATAGTGAGATTATTTTGATGTATGATAGTTCTGATTTGATTAAAGAGTTATTTAATAATCTCTGTACTAATATTGAGGTCTTCAGGGTATAAAGTGGCTAGCTTGAAAATCCAATAGTTCTCTCTGCGGATCAGGGTTCTAATCGCTCTGAATTAGAGTCTTGAATATGTTCCAGAATCATGACTTTCAGGCCTACTGGGTCTTTACCATGCTCCAAGAGGAAGTGCTTGGATACGCTATGGGTACAGACACTTTGTTTGATGTTGGACCTGTGTTTAAGCTTTTCTTCAAGGTCTGTACTATGCGGCCCACATACTGTAGGCCGCAGTTGCACTCCAGCATATAGATAAAATAGGAGGTGTTACAGTTGAAAAACTGTTTGATGGGGAATGTTTCCCCTGTAACATTGGACATAAAGGATTTTTTCCCATGTTCTATGCTGCAACAACAAAGGCATTTATGTGACCACATCGGAACACCCCCGCAGGACCCTGGATAGAAGTAATACTACCATTTTTGTTACTGTTGTCTGTGCGGCTAGGGGCCAACAGATTTTTCAGATTCCTATTTTTCCTAAAAATAACTACTGGTTGTGTAGGTAGGGAGCTGGCGAGTAATGGATTGCTAACTAGAATATGCCAATACTTCCGGACCAGTTTTTTAATGGTTGTGTAGGAGTTGTTAAATGTAGTAATCAAACCATATTTAAAATTGGGGTTCATTGTATTGTTTAGTGGCACATTAGCGATTCTGTCATTTATTTTTGGTGTGGTGGAAGTGGACTGTTGGGTAACCTGTGGTGGCAGTGTCCCAGCGTGGTCTCCTCTGTGCTCTTGGCTACTCCTGGATATCACCATGAGGTAATGACTCAGCAGCCCATTGTCCAGGGATATCCAGAACTCACTGGAGGTTTTCAGCAGCAGTTTATCTTTATCACCCACCAGCAGATGGTATAGGGATATGGGATAATGGAGATAAGAGTTGGAAGAATTGCTGCAGCACCAACCATAAGGCCCCTTTACACACTGCAACATCGCTAGCGATATCGCTGTAATGTCATCGGTTTTGTGATGTAATAGCGACCTCCCCAGCGACATTGCAGTGTGTGACATGCATCAGCGACCTGGCCCCCGCTGTGAGGTCGCTGATCGCTATAAGTCGTTCAGGACCATTCTTTGGTCCTTTTGTTTCCTGTTGAGCAGCATGTATCGGTGTGTTTGACACCGTTACAACGACATCGTTAGCGACCCAGCCCATAGGCGTGCTAGCATTCCCTTTCCAGCGAGGTCGTTCTGCAGGTCCGTATCGCTGCTGCGTCGTTGGCCAGATCTGCCTGTTTGACAGCTCACCAGCGACTGTTAAAGACTTTCCACCGATCCCGGCCAGGTCGAGATCGCTGGTGGGATCGCTAGAAAGTCTTAGTGTGTAAAGGGGCCTTTACACTCCCATGGGAGGTGTATAGTAGGCAGCGATAAGAGAGAAAAGGCAGGATTAATGGTGCGTAACCAATCAGGGATGAAAGGGGTGAAGTAAAAATAGTGGTTTTAATGGTGATTGAATAAAGTAAAATAGTGACATGAGGCTATACAGACACTTCGCGTTTCTGGGACGGTCTGTCCCCTCCTCAGGTGTCTTCAGAATAGACAATTCAAGGGTCTATATATACCTGGATCCATGTAGGGAGATAATTGCTTGAAGGAAAGATTAACAAGTGGGTAATTTAGCAGACCATCAGAACAGGCATATGTGTTAAAAAGAAAAGAAAGAAAAAAAATTGGTATGAACATTGTATGTATATATAAAAAAATTTTAAAAACACGTTAAAGTATTAATACCAATTTCATTAAAAATATTTAGAGTATATAAAAACATTAATATGCAACTACTATAAGATGATATAATAACTAATGAGGCGGTATGTTGTTTATGCGGCGCGATATTTAAATAAAGAAAAGGGGTAGAGCTGGGTGAACTCACAGAAAACTGGGACTGGTGCTAATTAAAAACAAAATCCCAGATACGGTCCGGAATCTGGTACCCATAGTCTATAGCAGACCTGGGCAAGGGGCGGCCCGCGGGCCACATCCGGCCCGCCTACTATCTGTGACCAGCCCGCCTGGTTCAGGGCGTCCTTGCTGGCCGGTAAGTGATAAGGGAAATCTGACCTGTTGTCTGGAGCACCAGGCTCCGGAAGGCCCGTGGTCAGATTGCCCTCATCACACGCTGCGTGACGGGCAGGGAACAGAGGACAGATCCTGCAGCGCCGCACAGTGTAGGCAGCGGAATGCAGGAATCTGTCCTCTGTTCCCTGCCCGGCAACTTTTCTCTGTGACACACGCGCGCCCTGATATCGTCAGTACGGCGCGTGTGTGTCATTTGAAAAGTTCCCGCCAGGCAGGAGAAGAAGCTGCAGCGGCGGGACCCGTACAGAGAGAAGCAGGTTGCTGCTAAGAAAACAGCATCGCCGCAGCCTGGGCATGTAAAAGAGAAGCCGCTCAGCGGGGGGCTCATACGGAGGTGCCTGAGGAGGAGGCAATAAGAAGAGGGGAGTGGTTACTAGTAACCTGCGGGGACAATGGGGGGCGTGCGGGTGGGGGGGAAGGGGGTAACTGTTGATAAATATTTGGGGTGTAGGGGTGTAGTATATGGGAGTGTAGTTTTACAGGTTTGGTATATGGGGGGTGTAGTGGTGTAGTATATAGTGGTTTAGTTTTATAGCGGTGTAGTGGTGTAGTATAATACAGGTGTATATAGGGGTGTAGTGGTGTAGTGTAATACAGGTGTATATAGGGGTGTAGTGGTGTAGTGTAATACAGGTGTATATAGGGGTGTAGTATAATACAGGTTTATATAGGGGTGTAGTGGTGTAGTATAATACAGGTGTGTATATAGGGATATAGTGGTGTAGTTTTATAGGGGTGTACTACACCCCTATATACACCTGTATTATACTACACTCCTATATACACCTGTATTATACTACACCCCTATATACACCTGTATAATACAGGTGTATATAGGGGTGTACTGGTGTAGTATAATACAGGTGTATATAGCGGTGTAGTATAATACAGGTGTATATAGGGGTGTAGTGGTGTAGAATAATACAAGTGTATATAGGGGTGTACTGGTGTAGTATAATACAGGTGTATATAGGGGTGTAGTATAATACAGGTGTAGTATATAGGAGTGTAGTATAATACAGGTGTATATAGGGATGTAGTGGTGTAGTATAATACAGGTGGTGTATATAGGGGTGTAGTGATGTAGGTTATCACATGTGTAGTATATAGTGATGTAGTGCTGCAGTTTATTACAGGTGTAGTATATAGTGATGTAGTATATTACAGGTGTATATAGGGGTGTAGTATATAGTGGTATAGTATATAGAGGTGTAGTTTATTACAGGTGTAGTGTATAGGGATGCATATTACAGGTGTAGTATGTTGCGGGTGTAGTGATGTAGTATATGGGGATTGTGTATGTATGTATACATTGTGTGTATATATATATTATATACACACACAGTATATATATGCGTGTTTGTGTGTGTATATAATATATATATATATATTATTTAATTATTAGTCCGGCCCTCTAACACCATCCCAATTTCTCATGCGGCCCCATAGGAAAATTAATTGCCCACCCCTGGTCTATAGGAACCAGAATGCGGAGATTAGAAATGTTAGTAGAAGGGATAGGGGGGTAGGAGCGTGCACGGTGTACTCACCGAACCTCCATCATGGCGGCAAGCTGCTTCTAGGCCATGTTTTCCCTTCCGAAGCCGACAATTGACCCTCATTGAATATTCACTGCTTTCCCCGCCACTGGAACGTGTAATTGGTTACAGTTAGACGCATCCCCACCCTGAGTGGCAGTGTGTCAGCTGACTGCAGCCAATCACATGCGCCAGGTCGGCCGGTGGGTGGGGAAAGCAGTGCAACTGTCTGTTGGTGAGTATCATGGTATAAAAATAAATAAATAAAACAATCGGTGCAGGGTCCCCGTATTCTCATACCAGCACTGATAAAGCCCAGCCGTGCAGCCCCCAACTGTTGGGCGTTATCATGGCTGTGTATCAAAATAAGGCCGGAGTCACACACTTGTATGAGTCTCGCATTGCATCACCTGGTAGCCGCACACTTTCCTGACAGAAGCTTGCAGCTGCATAGAAATACATGCAGCCGACCCCTTCTGTCAAAAGAGTGTGCGGCTGCCGGGTGATGCAATGTGAGACTCGCGCAAGTGTGACTCCGGCCTTACGGTGCGCTCACTAGAGTTGAGCGCGGTTCGCGGTTCGAGGTTCTCCAGTTCTAGGCTCGAGTGATTTTGGGGCCTGTTCTAGATCGAACTAGAACTCGAGCTTTTTGCAAAAGCTCGATAGTTCTAGAAACGTTCGAGAACGGTTCTAGCAGCAAAAAAACAGCTAATTCCTAGCTGGCTTTCCGCTGTAATAGTGTAAGTCACTCTGTGACTCACACTATTATGACATTTCAGTGTATAGTGTGCGTGAACAGCGCCTTCAGATCACTGCTGTTTGTATAATGGCGATCGCCATTTTTTTTTTTTTTTTCCTTGTCTTCCTTCCCTAAGCGCGCGCGTCTTGTGGGGCGGGCCAGCATGTCAGCCAATCCCAGACACACACACAGCTAAGTGGACTTTTAGCCAGAGAAGCAACGGCATGTGTGATAGGATGTCCATGTCACATGTCCCTGCATTATAAAACCGGACATTTTCCTCCAGGACGCCATTATCTCTTCTGCGTCCTTGGTGTCAGACATCACTGGCGCAGCTCCGTCCTGAGTCCTATCGCTGATAAAGCTGTATGCGCTCCATACACCGCTCTAGACAGCTTAGGGAGAGCACTTTCCATCAGTCCTTTTAAGGGCTCGTACCGGCAGGGTCAGAGCCATAGGTGACAGGTCCTGAAAACAGCGACAGCGTCTGTGTAGCTAAGGTCAGGGATTTCGTCGCTGCATTTCCCCATTAGGAGGGAATAGAAAGGCAGGCTTCCTTTCCTCTACCCAGAGCCCCACAATCCTGGCACTGTACCCTCCTGTCCTCTGCACACTCCAACTCATTATAACTAAGCCATTATACTAGCAAACACTCAGTGTACCTAGTGGCATCCTAAACGTGGCTATTGGACTTTGCTATAGTCCCACTAGTTCAAAGACATTTGCAGCACCTCTGCCTGCATTGCACACTCCAACTCATTATAACTAAGCCATTATACTAGCAAACACTCAGTGTACCTAGTGGCATCCTAAACGTGGCTATTGGACTTTGCTATAGTCCCACTAGTGCAAAGACATTTGCAGCACCTCTACCTGCATTGCACACTCCAACTCATTATAACTAATCCATTATACTAGCAAACACTCAGTGTACCTAGTGGCATCCTAAACGTGGCTATTGGACTTTGCTATAGTCCCACTAGTGCAAAGACATTTGCAGCACCTCTACCTGCATTGCACACTCCAACTCATTATAACTAATCCATTATACTAGCAAACACTCAGTGTACCTAGTGGCATCCTAAACGTGGCTATTGGACTGTTGTCTAGTCACACTAGTGCAAAGACATTTGCAGCACCTCTACCTGCATTGCACACTCCAACTCATTATAACTAAGCCATTATACTAGCAATTTTTGCTGCCAGTTTAAGGGCCGTAGTTGCATTGTCAGGGATATTTATTCTTTATTATTCTGCTGTTAATAAAGCTAGACCACCACTGCAATCTACACCACCTCTCAATTTTTACTACCACATTTTCAGTGCACAATCTTGTCGCAATCAACATGAGTGGCGAATTGACAGATGCTGGTAGAAAGGGGAAGAGGCGTGGTGGAAAAGGCAAAAAAGGTTTTGTCCGTGGGGAAGGTGGCAAAGCTCCATTATCATCTGCTGAAGATAGACCATCTACCAGCAAAAGTAAGATGTCTACTACTTACCGTGGACAATCCGATGTGCTCCCTTTTTTACGGACACGAACAACAGGAACAAAGGTAGATGATGGCCAAAAAAGGAAAATGCTTGAATGGATCTCAAGTGGTCCAACAAGTGCCCTCTCAAGTACCGCATCCAAAAAACACCAGTCCTCTGAGTTGTCATCCCAATCAAACTTGCTTTCTCCCAGCTCTGAAGTCTCCATCAGCCCTGCACAGTATGGTGGAACTGAGATGGCTGAGTCTGCAGAGCTAAGTCAAGTCACACTATAGCCTGGGAATCAGAGGTCTGCTCCCAAGCTACAGTGAGTACAGAACAGGAAATGGTCTGCAGTGATGCCCAGAACCTTTGTGACTCTGATTCAGGCCGTGAGGACCAAGTTTCTGAGCATAATGTTGACCCTTTGTCACAAACTGTAACACCTGTGGTTATAGACAATGAGGAACATACTGATGAAGATGAGACGCAGATACCCGATTGGGATGACAACTTAAATATTCGGTCAGGGCAAGAAGAGGCTCGGTCTGAGGGGGAGGGGAGTGCAAACACAACAATTGATGATGAAGTTCTAGATCCCACCTACTGTCAACCCACAGTCAGGCACTCGAGGAGGTCAACAGAGGTGGTGGAGGAGGATGCAACTGATGACGAAGTTACCTTGCGCCTTCCTGGACACAGTCGGAGTACTGGTAGCACGTCTACAACTGCATCCTCAGCCACCACTCTGCCTCTGAGCATTATTCGGGGTGGATCAACAGGTCGCATGGCCTCTAAGCCTTGCCTAGCCTGGTCCTTTTTTGACATAGAAAAAGATCGCCCAAATTATGTGATCTGTAAAATTTGTCATGGTTCTCTTAGTAGAGGTCAAAACCTCAGCAGTTTGACAACTTCTTCCATGAATCGTCACATGAATAAATATCATATGTCCCGGTGGGAAGCTCACCGTGCTGCAATGTGGCCTAGCGGAGCGAACCATCCACCGCCTGCCCCTTCCAGTGCATCCGCGCGCTCGTCATCTTCTAGGACTATGGGGACAGCTGTCACACCTGTTTTTCCACCCACAACTTCCACCACTGTAACCGCAACAGGCAGTTTGCTTGGTAGGTCGTCAGTTGGTTTGGAAGGGGAAACAAGTGAGTGTGTACAGCTCTCTGACATCGATAGCACCAACGTTGGATGAAGGCAACATCATGTCTCCGCCTGCACTTTCCTCACAAACCTGCATTTTTCCAGGGACACCCTACTCAACACCGTCTACACACAGCAGCCAGATCTCTGTCCCTCAGATGTGGTCAAATAAAAGGCCACTTCCTGCGACCCATGACAAAGCTAAGAGGTTGACTCTATCCCTCTGTAAGCTGTTGGCTACCGAAATGCTGCCTTTTCGCCTAGTGGACACACAGGATTTTAGAGACCTTATGTCTGTCGCTGTGCCCCAGTACCAGATGCCTAGTCGCCACTACTTCTCTAAGAAAGGTGTGCCCGCGCTACACCAGCATGTCGCACACAACATCACCGCTTCCTTGAGAAACTCTGTGTGTGAACGGGTGCATTTCACCACCGATACTTGGACTAGTAAGCATGGACAGGGACGTTACATGTCGCTGACTGGGCACTGGGTAACTATGGTGATAGATGGTGAAGGGTCTGCTGCACAAGTCTTGCCGTCCCCACGACTTGTGTGTCAATCCTCTGTCTGTCCAAGTTCCGCCACAGCTTCTGCATCCTCCACCTCATCTGGGTCCTCCACCTCCGCCCCAAGCCTGCCTGGTCAGGCCACCAGCGTTCTCACTGCGCAGAAGGAATCACGCACCCCTCATTACTATGCTGGCAGCAGAGCGCAACGGCATCAGGCGGTCTTTAGCTTGACATGTCTTGGGAATAAGAGTCACACAGCTGAGGAGTTGTGGTCAGCTCTGCGGTCCGAGTTTAATAAATGGTTGTCTCCACTCAACCTGCAGCCTGGTAAGGCCGTGTGCGACAATGCTGCAAACCTGGGTGCGGCCCTTCGCCTGGGCAAGGTGACACACGTACCTTGTATGGCTCACGTGTTGAACCTTGTCGTCCAGCAATTTTTAACACACTATCCCGGCCTAGATGGCCTTCTGAACAGGGCACGAAAACTGTCTGCTCACTTCCGCCGTTCAAGCGCCGCAGCTGAACGACTTGCATCGCTCCAGAAGTCTTTCGGCCTGCCGGTTCATCGCCTGAAATGCGATGTGGCGACACGCTGGAATTCAACTCTCCACATGTTACAGCGACTGTGGCAGCACCGCCGAGCCCTGGTGCAATACGTCATGACGTATAGCCTGGGCCAACGAGATGCAGAGGTGGGGCAGATCACCCTGATGGAGTGGTCTCAGATCAAGGACCTATGCACCCTTCTGCACAGTTTCGACATGGCGACGAATATGTTTAGCGCTGACAATGCCATTATCAGCATGACGATTCCAGTCATTTACATGCTGGAGCACACGCTAAACACTATTCGGAGTCAGGGGGTGGGACAACAGGAAGGGGATGAACTACAGGAGGATTCATATGCGCAAGACACAACAACATCACCAAGGTCCAGACTTTCATCATCACCAAGGCGCCAGGCATGGGACCATGGGGGACAGGGATCAACAAGGGCGCATGGTAGCAGGCGAGATGCTGAGGAAGGTGCAGGAGAACATGAAGAAATGGAGGACGAACTGTCCATGGACATGGAAGACTCAGCAGATGAGGGAGACCTTGGTCAAATTTCAGTTGAAAGAGGTTGGGGGGAGATGTCAGAGGAAGAAAGAACGGTTAGCACCTCTATGCCACAAACACAGCGTGGACTTGGTCCGCATGGCTGCGCAAGACACACGAGTGCCTTCTTGTTGCACTACCTCCAACATGACCCTCGTATTGTCAAAATTAGAAGTGATGATGACTACTGGCTTGCCACACTATTAGATCCCCGGTACAAGTCCAAATTTTGTGACATAATTCCAGCCATAGAAAGGGACGCACGTATGCAGGAGTATCAGCAGAAGCTGTTACTCGATCTTAGATCGGCTTTTCCACCAAACAACCGTGCAGGTGCAGGGAGTGAATCTCCCAGTTGTAACTTGACAAACATGGGACGGTCTCGTCATCTTCAACAGTCTACCCGTACCAGTAGGACCGTATCTGGTGCTGGTAACAGCAATTTTATGGAATCTTTTCAGAATTTTTTTAGACCCTCCTTTGCAAGGCCACCAGAGACAACAAGTCTGACACATAGTCAACGGCTAGAGAGGATGATACAGGAGTATCTCCAAATGGACATCGATGCTATGACTTGCAAATGGAGCCTTGCTCCTTTTGGGCTTCAAATCTAGAAAAATGGCCAGAGCTATCCAGTTACGCCTTGGAGATTTTGTCGTGTCCAGCTGCCAGCGTTGTCTCTGAATGTGTCTTCAGTGCTGCTGGGTGTGTGCTGACAGATAAGCGCACGCGTCTGTCCAGTGACAATGTGGACAGACTGACGTTCATCAAAATGAACAAGTCATGGATCCAGAAGGAATTTACTACCCCTGTGTCATCCTGGGGAGAGTAAATGCTTGTGGATTTGGAATGTGCTTGATGCAAATCTAGCTGTGAAGTGTACAACTAGGGCACAAGTGCTGCCACTGAATGGGTGGGTGTGTGTGGGGCCCAATTTTTGGAAAAAAGGGAGACTCCGCTTGGAGTAACCCTTGCTTGCTGTGTTTTTTAAAAATGATCCATGATGAACAGAGCTGGGGTCAGGAAAGACTTTGCTACCTACCCCGGTGTCATCCTGGGGACGGATAAGAATGGCGTATTTTTGAATGTGCTTGATGCAAATCTAGCTGTGAAGTGTACAACTGGGGCACAACTGCTGCCACTGAAGGGGTGGGTGTGTGTGGGGCCCAATTTTTGGAAAAAAGGGAGACTCCGCTTGGAGTAACCCTTGCTTGCTGTGTTTTTTAAAAATGATCCAAGATGAACAGAGCTGGGGTCAGGAAAGACTTTGCTACCTACCCCGGTGTCATCCTGGGGACGGATAAGAATGGCGTATTTTTGAATGTGCTTGATGCAAATCTAGCTGTGAAGTGTACAACTGGGGCACAACTGCTGCCACTGAAGGGGTGGGTGTGTGTGGGGCCCAATTTTTGGAAAAAAGGGAGACTCCGCTTGGAGTAACCCTTGCTTGCTGTGTTTTTAAAAGAAGCCAAGATGAACAGAGCTGGGATCAGGAAAGACTTTGCTACCTACCCTGGTGTCATCCTGGGGACGGTTAATTAGGCCGTATTTTTGAATGTGCTTGATGCAAATCTAGCTGTGAAGTGTACAACTAGGGCACATGTGCTGCCACTGAATGGGTGGGTGTGTGTGGGGCCCAATTTTTGGAAAAAAAGGGAGACTACGCTTGGAGTCACCTTGCGGTGTTTTACATGATTTTAGAAGGGCGTGCCATGCCTATATCTGTGTGTCCTCCTCTTTTTCCTTGTCCAGCTGTTTTGTTTTTGCATGAGTATATGTCCTTGTCACTTTCCCATGTGTTTGTGTTGTGTTGTGAGTTGTTTGTCACCTTTTGGACACCTTTGAGGGTGTTTTCTAGGTGTTTTTATGTGTTTGTGATTGCCTGCCATTGTTTCCTATGCAGTTCGAGTTCGGTTCGTCGAACGTTCGACGAGCCGAACTCGAACGGGACCTCCGTTCGGCGAACCGACCTCGAGCCGAACCGGGACCGGTTCGCTCATATCTAGCGCTCACACGAGCCGTATGACTTGCACGAGTATCGGATTGCATCACCCAGAAACCGCACACTCTCCTGACAGAAACGTACATCTGCATGTATTTCTATGCAGTTGCACGCTCGTGTCCGTATAGTGTGCGGTTGCCAGGTGATGCGATGCGAGACTCGTGCAAGTCATACAGTTCTTGTGAGCACACTGTAAGGCCGGAGTCACACTTGCGCGAGTTACACATCGCATCACTCGGCATGGCCTGATGCTCTCTAGACACGTGCGTGCAGTTGCATAGAACTACATGCAGCGGACTCTCTCCTGTCAGAGTGTGTGCCGCCGTGCTGGGTGATATGATGTGAGACTCGTGCAAGTCCCTTGCAAGTGTGACTTCGGCCAAAGAGGACCCGGGTCGCATGTGGCTTTTTATTTATATTTATATTAAATAATTTAAAAAACAGACATGTGGTCCCCCTGAATTTTGATACCCAGCCAAGATAAAGCTACCTCAGGGCTGGTATTCTCAGGCTGGCGAGACCCAGCCTAAAAATATCAGCTTCCAGCCGCCTGGAATTGTTGCATTCATTAGATGTGACAAGCCCTGTGATTTACCTCGCTCTTCCCGTTGCCCCAGTGTGGTGGCAGTCGGGGTAATGAGGGGTTAATAGCACACAGCTGCGACTAAACCCTAGATTAGTGATGGCACAGGCATCTGAGACACCTGCATCACTTATCTGTAAGTGAAAGTAAATAAACGGACACCAAAAAAATCCTTTATTTGGAATAAAATACAAAAAAACACCTTTTTTCACTTTATTAACCCCCAACACACCCCTGCAGGTGTGACGTAATCCACATGAGGTCCCACGACGATTCAGCTCTGCTACATCTGAATATCACGGCGTGCAGATAGAGCAGCATGGCTGCCCGCTGTGAGTGCAGAATGAATGAGCTGCGATGAGTGGTGACTGGATGCATGGTCTGCATGCTAGATGACCTGCAAGGGTACTTGACAAAAAACTCTATTCATGCTGAGCAGAAATGACAGCTGCTAATTATGTTGGAGACTGAAAGGAAAGTGCTATGCATCAGCCACTGTTGTCACTAGATGAGCTTTTGGTGGTGGTGCAACAACATTAATCCAGTCATTGTGCCTCTGCATTAACAACACAGGCCTAATGTCATCTTCATGGATGACCATGCTCTAGCTCATCAAGCTCTCATCATTGGGGTGTGGCTGCTGGAGACTGGGGTACCTTAAATGGAGTGGCTTACAGCTTCTTCAGACCTGAATCCCATAGAAATCCTATGGGATCAGCTGAGTCGCTGTGCAGAGGCTCGTTACTTTGCTGCCCAAATCAGGCAGCAGGTTCACTGGCGGTCACAGTTGGTACCGTTGGAATCTGGCTGTGACTTCCAGTGAACTCTCTAGTGTCACCGCTTCTCACAGCCGGGCTCCCTGCTGCCATCAGTATGTAACAGAAGCTGCAGTGATCAGTCACAGTTTCCATCACTGTAGTCTCTGGATGTAGCAGAGCTGGGATCATCATGGAACGTTGTGTGTATTACAGTACAGTCCTGCATGTTTTTTTGGGGGTTTTTTTTAGGGGAGTTAATAAAGGGATGAAAGAAGATGTGTTTTGTATTTTATTTCGGATAAAGGATTTTTCAGTGTTTGTGTTTTTCTTTTGACTTACAGGTTAGTAATGGAGGTGTCTTATACAGCCTTCCCCATTACTAACCTAGGGCTTGATGGCAGCTATGATTTTTGACAATTCCCATCTGACATCAATCCCATATATTACCCTAATTGCCATCGCACCAGGACAATCGGGATGAGCTAGGCAAAGTGCCAGAATTGGCTCAACTAATGGATACGCCACATCTGGAATGCCGCGAGTTAGTATTTTCAGATTGGGAGGGGCCAATAATCATTGCTTTTCCCACCCTGATAACACCAGCCCCGAGAGGTCAGATTTTCCATAGCTGGTTATCAAAAATGGGGGGATCCCATGCCGTTTTTTAGGCGACATATTTTTTAAAACCAGCCATGGTAAAGCTGACCGCTGGGGGTTGCAGCTCGTAGTTGCTGTGCTTTACCCATGCTGGCTATCAAAATTAAGGTGGGATCCCGCATCTGTGTTGTGTGTGTGTTGTTTTTTTTTTTTTTTTTTTTCCTTCAGTGGTTCTTAGGCTAAGCATAGCCATGACAATCTTGACATGGATGCAATGGCTCCGGAAGTACCCACATCGAAAAAGTTTGCTGATTGGCTGCTCTGCAACCTTTCAACAAGCTTTATTTAAATAACAAACCTGAAAAGGAACCGGATGTACAGGTAAAAGTCTGTTCAGGTCAAAGACCCGAACACCCGGTGTTCGCCACGAACCCCAAACTTTTGTTTGGGTTCGCTCATCGCTGCTCATTTGAAGAAAACTTCAAAGTTTGATTAAACAAGAACCACAAACCAGATTTCTCCACTAAAGATATCAATTAATTCAGTATTACAACTCCACTACAGTAATGTCTTTTACTTTACATTGCTAAATCGTGCTAACACGTTCTCCTGAAGGCTATGTGTCCATGGCTTCTTTTACAGGTGGATTCTGCCTGAAAAACCTTCAAATAAGCCTTCTCATAAAAATGACCGCCAATGGTTTTTCTGAAGCTGTTTTACAATTCTAATTGACTTAAATTTTGCAGTAAGAAAGTAAAATGTAATGGAAAGCAGTTTCTTGTTCACTGAGATGTGTAGAAGCATCCCAGAGTAATTTCTTCATAAGTTGACAGAATTAAAAAATGAAGGTCAAAGCTGGCTTCTACAATAAGGAGATTGTCATCAATGGAAACTATCCATCTTGCTAAATAAAGATTATCCGCTGTGTATTGGATGTGAAATGATGGTATTGGCTACAGAAATTTCACAGCTAGGTTGCCACTTGTTACAAAAATGGGACTCCCGAGTCCCCTGGATAAGTGGCGCAGAGGTTGACCTTCATAGGACTGTACTCTGTAGTCTCTGTAAAAACCTTAAGGGCACTTTACACGCTGCGATCTCGCTAGCGAGCGTACGCGCCCCCGTCGGTTGTGCATCACGGGAAAATCGCTGCCCATGGTGCACAACATTGCTCGGACCCGTCACAGTACTTACCTGCCTAGCGACGTCGCTGTGAGCGGCGAACCGCCTCCTTTCTAAAGGGACGGTTCGTTCGGCGTCACAGCGACGTCACTAAGCGGCCGCCCAATAGAAGCGGAGGGGCGGAGATGAGCAGGACGAACATCCCGCCCACCTCCTTCCTTCCTTCCTCATTGCGGGCGGCCGCAGGTAAGGTGAGGTTCCTCGTTTCTGCGGTGTCTCACGTAGCGATGTGTACTGCCGCAGGAACGAAGAACGACCTGCGTCCTGCAACAGCAACAATATTTGGGAAATGGACAGCGTGTCAACGATAAGGTGAGTATTTTTGCTCGTTAGCGGTTGCTCGTACGTGTCAGACACAACGACGTCGCTAACGAGAACGGATGTGCGTCACGAATTCTGTGACCGCAACAACATCTCCCTAGCGATGTCGTTGCGTGTAAAGCGGCCTTTAGACTTTAGACAGAGGGACAGTGTACATGATTGACCACCACTCCATTCAGTCTAAAGGCCGAGTCACACTAAACAACTTTCCAGTGATACCAACAACGATACAACCTGATAGGGATCGCTGGTAAGTTGCTACGAGGTCGCTGGTGAGATGTCACACTAAGCGACGCTCCAGCGATCCCACCAGCAACCTGACCTGGCAGGCATCGCTGGAGCGTCGCTACATGTGGAAGCATGCTGCGCTTGGTAACCAACCCGATATTTACCTTGGTTACCAACGCACACAGCTTAGCGCTGGCTCCCTGCACACCTAGCCATAGTACACATCGGGTTAATTACCTGATGTGTACTCTGCCACGTGTGCAGGCAGCAGGAGCCCGCTTCTGTGGAAGCTGGTAACCACGGTAAACAGCGGGTAACCAAGAAGCCCTTACCTTGGTTACCCGATATTTACCTTCGTTACCAGCGTCCGCCGCTCTCAGCTGTCAGTGCCGGCTCCTGCTCCCTGCATTCCTAGCCACAGTACACATCGGGTTGATTACCCGATGTGTAGTCTGGCTATGTGTGCAAGGAGCAGGAGCCGGCACTGACAGCTGAGAGCGGCGGACGCTGGTAACGAAGGTAAATATCGGGTAACCAAGGTAAGGGCTTCTTGGTTACTCGCGGTTTACCGTGGTTACCAGCGTCCGCAGAAGCCAGCTCCTGCTGCCTGCACATTTAGTTGTTGCTCTGTCGCTGTCACACACAGCGATGTGTGCTTCACAGCGGGAGAGCAACAACTGAAAAATGGCCTAGGACATTCAGCAACAACCAACGACCTCACAGCAGGGCCCAGGTTGTTGCTGGATGTCACACACAGCAACATCGCTAGCAAGTTGTGCCTTAGCAGCGATGTTGCTAGCGATGTTGCTTAGTGTGACGGTACCTTAACCTTCCTGATCAATGAAGGTCCTTACCTTGTGATAGCTTTCATATTATAACAGGTATTTAAGCTAATCATACATGTTGTTAACTGAAAAGTGATTGTTTTGTACAGGATTGCTGCATTTACAAGGGGATGGTGGTAACGCCCAGGCTCAGGTAAGACTTTATATTAATGTCTAGTGTTAGAATATCATTACTGTGTTGTCTTTAAGGTTATTTTTTAACATGCATGACTGTTTTGTAATATTAACTTAAGATTCGAGCACGATTGTCTACATTGCCGCAAGATCCATGCCGCCCTGCGAACCGCCGCGGTTCTTCTGATCTGTCCAGTGGCCATTCTGAAGGAGAGTCACATGGCTCAGAAAGGCTGAACAGTAAGATCTCTTTAACGTGTCCTCGAATTCTTCTTTTTAGCTTTTATCCATATTTACTAAATGTCAGAGAGTGGGGTCGAACAATAGCAGTTACTGTTGAACAGTTGACACCAGTTCTGCTGCTGACACTGTCTTAGGAGGATTGGAATTTTAGTATTAGACCAGTCCTAATCTTTCTGTCGGCAACGCTGCAAGATGGTTTGCATTTTTTCTGATTAGTTGCTTTGTGTAATGTGTGTTCCTTATTTGTTTCTGCCTTTACGGTTGTCTGTTTCTGACTTATTTCAGGTGGCCAGCGGAGGAACAGTTCAGGGGGTTGGAGTTTAGCCTCAGGTGACAGTTCTGATTCCCACATGCTTCAGCACTTCTCTGGACTTCTGCATGGTTCTTCTCCAGTTTGTGAAGTTCGGGATCCTCCTGTTCCCTGTGACCTTCCCTGTGCAGACAGTGGAAGAAACGGTGCTGCCTCGCACATGGAGTTGCCTCTCCGCCGCAGTCTGTCCAAATCTGACTCAGACTTGTTAACATGTTCCCCCCCAGCTACTGGTGATGGAGATGACTGGAGCCGCAGCGAATCTTTCAGCAATTGTGCCACTGGGGGCAGCAAGAAAAGATTAGAAAAGTCTCCTTCCTTCACATCTGAATGGGATGAGGTCAGTGTGAGTTATGGGGTAGGGGGAACTTAAGTTAAATGTGAGAGGATTGTAAAGGGTTTGTGTTTTTTTAAGCACAGAATTTCACATGTGGTTTATAAAGAAAATGTTTCTTGTAGTACCCTAACAAAATCTTGATTAGATTAACTGTCTAAGGCTATGCTCACACTAGAAAAATGATTTTTCTTAAGAAATTTCTTAAGAAATTTCTTAAGAGTGAAGGATTAGTGCACCTGCGTTAAAAAACGCACCAAAAACGCACCTGCGTTTTTGCTGCGTTTTCGGTGCGTTTTTGGTGCGTTTTTACTGCTGGTTGCTCCCTGCGTTTTGTGCCAATTATCTATGGCAAATAACGCAGTTGGCTGCAGAAAAGAAGTGACATGCTCATTCTTTTTCTTAAGAAAATCTACTGAAAGAATTTTCTTAAGAAAAAAACGCAGTGTGCGCACAGCTAATTTTTTTTGCCATAGGTTTTGCTGGGGAATGTCTGCAGAAAGGTTACAAGAATTTCTCAAGAAATGTCTGCAGCAAAAACGGACCAAAAACGCAGGTAAAAAACGCAGTGTGTGAGCATAGCCTAAAATGAATACTGTACTGTTTTAATTTTTCTGCATATCGATATGGAGTTTATTTGTGTAGATGGCTCTAACAATACTGCTTTTCCATCAGAACCACCAATTGGTCACAGAATCTGTACCCCCAAATTACGTAAGGACAGTCAGCTGGGCCCTGGGTACTTGGGGTGTCTGCCTGGTTATTTGTTTTCTGATAGTGCTGCTAATCTTGTGTGTTTTGGTGATGGATTTGTACCTTTATGTGGAAATGGCTTGATGATAGGTTTCTGGGTAACCATCTTATCTGCTCTGCTGTCCTTAAACTATCTGCTGATATTCAGGCATGTGGGTGTAGCATATACATAAGGATTCTTGCTTGCTTGCGTTATTTTGGGGCATTGTGTAGAAAACCTATCAGTATTTATGTCAATGTGTAAAAATCCAAGATTTGTTTTGTTTCTATTGTGTTTTCTATTACTGTCTTAAGAATTTATACAGGTGTGGTAAATTAGACAAATGTGTGTACTGAAATATAAAACGTTTGCCATTTTCTCTAAACCCATTGTTGCTTCCTGGGCCTTTGGTCCATGCAATTAAAACAAAAATTAGCTGCACCCAAAGCTGGGATTTTGGAGCCTGATATAAAAACTGCTATAGTAATACTATAATATGACAATCTCCTCTCACAGGCGCTTTCTGCCTAATGCTAGACATGTCCTCTACCAGTCTCTGCACACACTGTGTCCAGCTAGGAAATGTCACATGTGACCACTGCAATCTGTGATTGGCTGCAGTGGTCTCAGGTGATGACCGATCATCACTGGAGGCTGGCCATCGAGACGCATTGACACATGCGTCTGAGTAGAAAGGTTTATTTTTATTTCAAACCTTGAATTTTTTTCGTTTTGAAACTTGCTGTGAATGTGGGTGTTCTACAGTAAAATCCAACCGTTTAGGTAAGTATTATACAGTGCTTTTTACATTCTACACAGCGGCCTGGGCTCTTATATACAGCAGGTTAGAATGCCGTATATAAGAGCCCACTTGTGGTGACCGCAGCTGATAAGCCCCAAATCTGGTGACAGGTTCCCTTTAATGTTTGTAGCAATGACAATATTTTACACTTGCATACATTCTCTAGAATAGATAGGTGTAATAATAATATTCGTAAGAAATGCAGTATAGTTTTCCTGATTAGCTAGGTCTCTGTGTGCAGGGCATTACATTAGATTAGGTATCCATGGATGTGACCACGCGCAACGAATTATTAGTTAAGAAACGCTAATTCATGATTATTGGTCCATCTAAATGGGCTTTCAGTCTTTGTTGTCTATAAAACATTATTTAAGTATTTGCCTTTACATTTTTTTACAGATTGATAAAATAATGAGTTCAATTGGTCAGGGCATAGAATTCTCTCAGGAGCAACAGGTCATGGCAGGTAACACAATCTAATAAACCATAAGGTGTGGTAAAGTACTTTCTGCAGCCCTTTAACTAGTAATCTTGTTCCCTTTACTACATCCACAGTTTCTCGTGTGCCTTGTCAGAGTGTAACCCAGTGGTTGGTATCTCTGGGTCTTCCACAGTATGAGAGCAAATTTGTGTTGAATGGCTTTGATGATGTCCGTTTTCTGGTGAGTTGCTGTATTTAAGGAGTAATACATACTCAATAATATGTACCATGTGTGACACGTTTTATTTGACAATACTGGAGTGGAAATAAGTGTATTTTTCGGTTTTAACAATATAATGTCTTGTGATGGGTGGGTCCCCCAGCAATTGGACTTTAAACCCCTGTCCTGTGATAAATGGATTTTCAGAGTAATAGTCTTTAGAGGTTATCCAAGACTCTGTAAAAAAAAAAAAAAAAAAAAGTGCCTAAGCACTAACATGCACGTAGTTGCTAACTACCTGCCTGTTGTGCCTGGTGCTGTTCTTTGCCACCACTGAGCAGTCCCAGACTGCTTTTGCTAATGTCACATCAACAGAGCGGCATCTTCTTTTCCGCTCTGTTCTGTTGACTGGGTAGGACTGCCGACATTATGCTGATTGAAAGTTGGCTTCCCCTAGTTAGGCAGCGGGGAGCCCACTGTCCATTAGCATGACGTCATTTGTAGAAGAAAGTATGAAGGGGTTAACACTGTGCCGCTGTAGCAATGGATCAGACAGGTTAAGGGATCTTCATTCTATGCGTTTTGGAAGCTATGCCTCCTTCAGGATAAATCACAAATTAACTTTTTGAGCTAGAGTAGATCGGGCAGTTAAGACCATTAACATTTGAAAATTATATAGTCTGCAAAAAGCAATACCACTATTGCACCATATACATTGGAAAAAAGTTATTTATTTTTGGATTATACACATTTATAATATATCATTTGTTTTTCCTTTGATATGTTGTGGTCTACTTTTTGCTTTCATTATTTCTATTTTTTCATACAGGCAGATAATATTTTAGAAGACCAGGACCTGAAAGACATTGGGATCATGGACCTACAACATCGTAGACGACTTCTTCATGCAGCTCATTCCTTACCAAAGGTAAGCCACAGGTGTTTTATTTGTAGAAATTTGTATTCTTTAGAATGTATTCACTTATTTGGGTTCTCTGGTAATTTTTCTTTTGTGGTTAATTACTTTTTGTTTTTTTGTTTTTTACACGCCCATGCCATGCTTTTAATTTTGAGTCCAGAATATCGTGTTGAAATGACACCCAGATCATTTTTATTTGGTCTTCTGCACTCATTTGAATACCTGTAGCAGCATGAACGTTTATCATGGTTCTGTATATGCCTATGTGGGTGGAATGAGGTCAGGAAGAAAGATCACAACCACGTTTACATCACACAAATTTGCCATAGGCACATTTGCTGTACAATTTTCAGAAAATTTACAATAATTGGAAACTGAACCTTACATTTCTGTATTTTCCAGTGGAACGGCATACAGAAGATCATCATTGTAATTTAATAAGAGCTAATTTGCAGATATAAAATACCCTGTTAACGTGCTATTGCTGGTAGAATTTCAACAGATGTTTTCAAGGTTTAGATAGAAAATACACTCTTAAATCCTACCAAAATTCTGATTTATATCAAATTGCCTTACAGGCAACCCTCCCAGGGGTGTCACTGGGTGAGTGCATGGTTTAACCAAGGTATATGCATTGAGGGCCAAGGGGCAACCAAAAAGCCAATTTGTCTTGGCCAGGGTATTTACATACACAAGGCTATGTTCGGATTGGGTAAGGTAAATCTATGCCATATCTCTATGATAACTGAACTGTCATTAATGCTATCATTTTGTCTCCATTCAGCTTGGTTATTGTCAGCAGCATATCCCTTGTTTATATGGGATGACGTTCTGCCGACAACGATCATTTAATGGATGTCATAAATGATCCAGATAGCTAACTTATTCCCCAGCTGATTGGTGACATTTTATTAAGAATGAGCATTCTTATAACCGATCATTTGGCTGAATATTCATACGTGTGAAAAAACCTTGTGTCTAGAAGGGGTGACGCCAGTTTTTGAAACATTTACACAGACGAGGAAAAGGGTAACAGGGTTCAGAACATTTGACTTTCAGACTCCATATCTTACCATCCACTACAGCTTTGAACGTGACACTACCTTAATTTCATAGAAAATCATCTTGGTTATCTCATACCTAAATTTGACTTCTGACTATTTAACACAATTAGTGATGCAAATTCTTGTCAAGTCACTACATTGTTACTGTTTTGCTCCTAGAAATTGTAATATGTATTATTTTGTTAGTATTTTCTAAATACACTTTTGGCTTTTAACACTGCCGGAATCCTGGGCATGCTCTCGATCACATTCAGGCATGTCTACACCGAAATCTGATCCCTGGTCTCTTCTATATTTCCCAATGTAGACTCACTTGTGTATGTATACAGCTTTTTCTTCAGCTCTACACACAAGTGTTTAATTGGGTTGAGGTCTGGGGACCGAGGGGGCCAATCCAGCACCTCTACATCTACTTCATTGCTACCATTTTTTCACCAATCTCAATGTATGCTCTGGGTCGTTGTCCTGCTGTAACACTATCTTGTCCTTGCCATAGTACTCAAATATACAAATTAACTTCTCTCGTAGAATACTCACATACATCTCACCTTTGAGACCACCATCAATCCTGGCCAAGTATCCAGCACCTTTGGCTGTGAAACAACCCCATATCAGGCTTCCTACACAGACAGTTGCTTCAATTTCTCTCTGATAGCCCTTTTTTCTTCCAGACCCATTTGCACCCATAAGAGTCTATTGACTTTTGTCTCATTGCTCCAAAACACCCATTTCCAATCTTCTAACTGTTGACTTTTTGGACTTTTTTTTACAAACTCTAGCCGACATTTCTTAGGTTAATTTTGAAGATGAGGCTTCTTTACTTTTGATTAGGCAAGCATTCTAGACTTGTGTAACGTGCATCATATGGTGCTTGCATGGACGTCTATGATCTCCCCACTGTTATGAAGCATACAAGCCACCTCCACTGCTGTGTTTCGAACACCAGAACTGATAGACCTTGTGATGAGCCAACTTGCTGACTGCGATATTTTGCCTGGACGTCCACCTCTTTGCTTTTGAATGGATGGCCGGACTTCATTTTGTATTCTTCCAACTGTCATGGCACTCACATGATGCAGGTTGCCATTTTTTTGAGAAATCTACTTCATGGCTGTTCCTCAATTCGAACCAGTGACCTTTTGCTTGGGAATCAAATTAAGCACACTGAGCTATAAGGAAATGTGATAAGAAATTGTAATTTGTAGTATACAGGAAGAAAATTATTTTTACAGGAACAAACAGTAACAATGCAGTGACATGACAAGAATCTGCATAACTAATCATATGCTAAATAGTCGCAAGTCAAATTTATGTATGGGATAGCCAAGATTGTCTATAAAATGAACACAGTCTCACACTCAAAGCTGTAATGGATGGTGAGGTATGGAGCCTGAAAGTCAAATATTTAAAACATTGTTACCCTTTTGCTCGTCAGTGTATTTTTTTTTTTTTTTTACTATAGCATATTTATTTGGGCTTCATCAGTTATACATCATTCAATGTTAACGATTTTATCAAATCCATTTGTCCTTATATAGTCTTATAGCTCTTTGCAACAACTCATTGTTTTCTGTCCCTTAACTGTATCTTTACTCAAGTGCACAAGCTCCCTCAGTCCCTGTATCTGTAGTTTGTCATTTTACATTAGTCATTTAATTATTTTCTTCATATTTGCCATGTGCACTCATCTACTAGGTAGAAAGACATGTAACGTGCCAGGACCAGGATTAATAATTGTGTAGCATGATGTAGAATGTTTCAATACTATTTCAATCTCATTAATAATTTTGCCTTTTAAATGTTTTTGCTTCTAGCCATTCCCACTTTCATGGGACATGTCTGTAGCTGCATGGCTGCATACTCTGTCCCTTCAGCAGTATGCTTCCAGCTTTCTTAGCAGTGGTTATACCTCTATGGAAACACTTCGCAATTTGTGGGAACTTGAGATCGTAAATGTGAGTTATCTTATATGCTCATTTATGGCTAGTGATGTTCTGTTGTATTCCAGTCAGGTGTTTTCTTTTTCATAGCTTGTTTTTTTTCTTCTGCATTCAACATTGTACCACTCACCAATCTTAACCCCTTCAGCCCCCGGGCACTTTCCGTTTTTGCGTTTTTGTTTTTTGCTCCCCTTCTTCCGAGAGGCGTAACTTTATTATTTTTCCATCAATCTTGCCATATGAGGGCTTGTTTTTTGCGGGACGAGTTGTACTTTTAAATGAAACCATAAGTTTTACCATATAGTGTACTGGAAAATGGCAAAAAAATTCCAAGTGCGGAAAAATTGCAAAAAAACTGGGATTGTACAATAGTTTTTGGGATATTTTATTCACCGTGTTCACTATATGGTAAAACTGATGTGTGGGTATGATGCCTCAGGTCGGTGCGAGTTTGTAGACACCAAACATGTATAGGTTTACTTGCATCTAAGGGGTTAAAAAAAATTCACAAGCTTGTCCGAAAAACGTGGCGCACGTTTTGCGCCATTTTCCAAAACCCGTAGCGTTCTCATTTTTCAGGATCTGAGGCTCAGTGATGGCTTATTTTTTGCGTCTTGACCTGACGTTCTTAACGGTACCATTTTTGCGCAGATGCTACGTTTTGATCGCCTGTTATTGCATTTTGCGCAAAATTTGCGGCGACCAAAAAACGTAATTTTGGCGTTTGGAATTTTTTTGCCGCTACGCCGTTTACTGATCAGATTCATTGATTTTATATTTTGATAGATCGGGCATTTCTGAACGCGGCGATACCAAATATGTGTATTTTTTATTTTTTTAACCCTTTAATTTTCAATGGGGTGAAAGGGGGGTGATTTGAACTTTTAGGTTTTTTTATTTTTTTTTAATTTTTTAAAACTTTTTTTTTTACTTTTTTTTTTTATTTTACTAGTCCCCCTAGGGGGCTATTGCGATCAGCAATCCGATCGCTTTGCACAATCTGCAGATCTCAGCTACAGAGCTGAGAACTGCAGATTTTCTGCTTCACTTTCAATGCCGGCTGTATTCCGGCATTGAGAGGAAGTGACTCATGTTAGCCACAGGCGTCATCACATGACCCTGTGCTACCATGGCAACCGCCGAAAGTCACGTGATCATGTCACGTGACTTCCGGCGGGGGCGGGGTAAGTCACTGTAATGGCGGCGCCCATATACATATCGCTGCCAAGACTTTGGCAGCGAAATGTAAGGGGTTAATGGCCGCGGGTGGAAGCGATTCCACCCGCGGCTAGCAGGCACACATATCAGCTGTTGATAACAGCTGATATGTGCGCCGATCGCCGCCCGCAGGGGGCGGGGCTTACCGGAAAACGATCCATGACGTATCTAGTACGTCATGGGTCGTTAAGGGGTTAAAGGGTTATTCCCATCTCCATGATCCTTCCCAATATGAAGTAGGTGTAATGATAGTAATAGCACATACCTCCAATTAGAAATGTAATATAGTTCTCCTGATATTGCCATGTATATTATCTCATGCGCAGGGCATTGCAGCTTAGGTATCCATGGTTACATCCACTTATATAGTGACAGTTAGTTGCTCTTGGTCGTAAAACTCAGTACCTAAGCTACAATGCCCTGCACATGAGGTAACAGACATGGCTACGGGGGCGATCCAAAAGTAATGATCGGTTATTTCTATTGCACACAGAAATTAAAATAAAATGTTTTCTTCTCTTTGAGGTACCCACTAGTCCAGGAAAAAAAAATCACTTATATAGGCCACGATTCCCAGGAGCTACATTCATTTGAATATGAACTGCCGAGGAGTGAACATCAAAATGGAAAAAAACGAGCTCAGAGCTGTCATCAAATACCTCTGCTTGAAAAAAATGACTACCAAAGACATACACAGCGACTTGGTGGAAACACTGGGGGACTCTTCTCCTCCATATTCCACAGTTGCACGCTGGGCCAGGGAATTAAAACTGGGAAGAACATCGACGGAAGATGAACATCGTGAAGGACGCCCATCCACGTCCCTCAATGAAGAAAACGTGAAAAAAGTTGAAGTTGTATTGGCAGATCGAAGAGTGACTATCAGGCATGTAGCTGAGGTCACAGGGATCTCAGATGGCAGTATTCAGAGAATCCTTACAAAAGAATTGCATATGAGAAAGGTCTCCGCGCATTGGGTGCCAAAAATGTTTACCGACGAGCAAAAGAAGAAACGAGTTGACATTTCAATAGCAAATCTCGAAAAGTTCCAAGCAGACAAGGGGAATTTTTTGTCAAGTTTTTTGACCATGGACGAGACCTGGATCCACCACTTTGATCCCGAAACTAAACAACAATCGATGACATGGAAACGAGCCGACGAACCGACGCCGAAGAAATTCAAAGTGTCAAGCTCAGCAGGGAAGGTTATGGCGTCCGTTTTTTGGGACGCTGAAGGAATTATTATGGTGGACTATTTGGAGAAGGGAGCCACTATTACGGGCTCCTACTACACAGAACAAATAAGAAGATTGCGGGAGGCTATCAAGGAGAAAAGGCGCGGCAAACTGCGGGCTGGAGTGCTGTTTCACCAAGATAACGCGCCGGCTCACAACGCTGCAGTTGCCATGGCAACCATTCAAGAAGTGGGCTTTGAACTGGTGGATCACCCCCCCCTATTCGCCAGATCTAGCCCCCAGTGACTTCTTTCTCTTTCCTCGCCGCAAGGAACACCTCCGGGGCAAGAAATTTGATGACAATGGCGACATGATAACCGCTGTTAGGGATTTTTTTGAAGGTGAAGATCAAGAATTTTTTTCGAAGGGAATTCTAAGTTTAGAAAAGAGATGGACTAAATGTATAGACTTGTTAGGAGACTATGTAGAAAAATATATATATTTTTTTAATATGTGCATTGTGTTTATTATTGATTATCATTACTTTTGGATCGCCCCTCGTATATCAGAAGAACTATACTACATTTCTACCTGGAGCTGTTTGCTAATTTTACTATTACACCTACTATACATTGGAATAGGTTCTTGAAGATTGGAATAACCCTTTAATTAAAAAATGAGCAGAGTATTTCAGATATTGTTAAAGTACAAAGATCAAAAGGGTTGTCCACTACTAAAAGAAGTCTCAAAAATATTCCTGGGGGGGTTCCTCAAATAAAAAACAAAACACATTAACTCTGTCTCAAAACGTCTGTGTACTCCTGACTGTTAACGCCGGTTCCCCCTGGTCTTCTGACTTCCTATTACGATGGTATTGTCGGGTTAAAAGTCAGGAAGTTGTTTCGATAAGTTCAGACACCTGACGTTTTGCTAAAGAGGAGAACTCTGGGGACACTGTCGGCACGCTGATGGAATGGTGGGGTTCTGGGTATGTGTTCTGTTTTTTTCCAATGTAGTGGTGGACATTCTTCTATAATTTTTTCTTTTGACAAATATACTGTAAAAATTGCAAGTCAGATGCTATAATGTCCCACTTATGACTTCACTCTTTCTGTTAAAGAGGTTGTCCATTTTCACATAAAAACGGCATTTAATACTTGAAACTAAGTATTTCTTCACTGTTGACGCTCCTGTATCTGGAGTGCCACTTCTCCACTGCTCACCCAGTCTTTATAGGACTGAACTGGTGAGGTTTGCTGAAATCACTGGGTTTTGCTTTGATGCTGAGTGGGGCGGTATGAGATTACTGAGGCCAATACATTGTGCACGTATGAAATATGCAGAAATATCCATAGGAGCTAGTAAGAACATAAATTCAAGGGTATATCATGCTAAAAAGCATTAATGGTAACACATAGACCTGTATGGACATCCATGTTCAGTAGTTGCAAACCACTAAGAATGATGTAGAAAAACAGGAGGGCAATGGTTGTTTAAATGCAAAAAAGTATATAAGAATTTATTCCACCATTAAAAACGTACTGCACATAAATACAGATGTGTGCAAAGACAAAGGGTATATTGGCACTACTAGAAATCACATGGCCATATGGAGCAGTCACAAAAATACAATATACAGAGCACTCAGATCAAATAAATGTAATTACAAGCCATGTAAACAAACAGAGATAATAGCTGGTTACAAAGTAGGAATGTTTACACAGCACACCAAGATTAGTCACAGTGTACAAACAGTATTACATAGCAGTGGCCATACAATTCAGAAAAAGTCACCTGCGATTAAAGTGCTAATAGTGCAGGACAGAAAGACCAGAAGTCCCCCCTAAAGCAGGGTAACGCGAGTTTCATGTGTTGGATGTATAACTCTTCATCAGACCAAGAGGGGTGATGAAGCGTTATACATCCAACACTTGAAACACGCGTTACCCTGCTTTAGGGGTGGACTTCTGGTCTTTCTGTCCTGCACTATTGGCACTTAATCGCTGGTGACTTTTTCTGAATTGTATGGCCACTGGTATGTAATACTGTTTGTACACTGTGACTAATCTTGGTGTGCTGTGTAAACATTCCTACTTTGTAACCAGCGATTATCTCTGTTTGTTTACATGGCTTGTAATTCCATTTATATGGGCTGAGTGCTCTGTATATTGTATTTTTGTGGCTGCTCCATATGGCCATGTGATTTCTAGTAGTGCCAATATACCCTTTGTCCTTTGCACACGTGTATTTATGTGCAGTACTTTTTTATGGTGGAATATATTCTTAGATACTTTTTTGCATTTAAACAACCCTTGCCCTCCTGTTTTTCTACACCATTGTGCACGTATTGTAGAAGGAATGCCACAACCACAACCCTGTAAACAAAAACCAGTGGAGAACAGCGGAGAAAAGGTGTCTGGCTGCCACAGCTAATTGATGCTTAGGCTTGGTTCACATTTCCGTTGTTTTGCATCAGTCACATGCGTTGCTTGACGCATGTAACTGATGCGTTGTACAACGGATGACAAAGAACAGAAATCATTGTCGGACTCCGTTGTATGCGGGGGGCGGAGCGCGAGGGGGAGGAGCGCGAGGGGGCTGGAGCCGAGCGGGCTGGAGCCGAGCGGGGCCGTGCCGCTGAGGACGTCAGTGCCGCGGGGACTGCAGGGCTGGGGACAAGTGTGTGTGTGTGTGTGTGTGTGTGTACATATGCGGAGTGCGGGAGGGGGCGGAGCCAAGTGGGGAAGTGTCGGCCTCCTTGCACACGTATCCAGGGTAAATATCGGGTAAATAAAAGCAAAGCAATTTTTGCTTGGTTACCCGATATTTATCTTGGATACCAGCGTACACCGCTTAGCGCTGGCTCCCTGCACACGTAATCAGTGTAAATATCGGGTAACTAACCAAAGCGCATTGCTTGGTTACCTGATGTGTATCCTGGTTACATGTGCAGGCAGCCAGAGAGAGCATGCGCAGCAAAAGCCTACGGATTGCGCTGCTCAAAAAACGTTACCGGCTGCGTTGCTCCCGCCGGCGGTCAGTTGAAAAACAACTGACCGCGACGCAGCGAATGCAACGCAGCATCATCAGTCGCAATCCGTCACTAATAGAAGTGTATGGGGAAAAACTGGATTCCTGCAAAATATTTTGCAGGATACCGTAATTCCTCAAGGCGACGGATTGTGACTGATGCAAAACAACGGAAGTGTGAACCTAGCCTTATTCTGATCACTTTTCTGTGAAAAAGCACAACCCCATTCAGCTTTCACCAATTAAATTATTTATTTTTTTTAGGTGTTAAAAGTAAATTTATTGGGCCATCGAAAAAGAATATTGGCATCCCTGGCAGAGAGACAGTGTGAAGATCCTCCACAGAAACCACCTCGATTCTCTCGGGTGAGCACTATGTTTTAGTATTGAACAAATTATCTAGGAGTTTGGTCCGTCACCATGAAAACCCTTGATTTCCGATTGTCATGGGTTTCGAACTGTTAGATGAAGGAGAACAGCATGCTGGGAGAATGTGGTGTCCTTTTAAGAATTTCTCTATGCTGATTACTCCTAAAGGGAACTACAGCAGGTATTATAATAATAATCATTTTTATTTATATAGCGCCAACATATTCCGCAGTGCTTTTCAATTCAGAGGGGGCATGTACAGACAATATGAGACAATACAACTTTCTCTACTTCTGATCTACAAATTTACTGAATGATACTATATAAAATTATTTGACACACCTATGGTGTCAGTATCCTCACTGCATCACAAGATGTATTCACTCGGTGCAGTTTATAAATGTGGTCACTTATATATAAGGTTCAGATGTTCTGGCACCTTAGTGGCTCTGCTAATGTGCCATGACCATTCCAGAAAACTCTGCATTTCAGTATGGCGCGCTTTATTTCTGAGCTTTGCACGGTGCCTGTAAAGTAGTTTCTAACCACATATAAGATATTGGCGAACTTGATAGAAATTGCATAACAAATTGTGTGGTCCATTTCCTCAGCCCAATGTTAAACAATTCTCTTAATCATCTGTGATTTTAAAATGCTCACTACACCCCTAGACAAATTCCTCAAGAGATGTACTTTCCAAAATGGGGTCACATGTGCGTGGTATGTGCTGCTTTGGTTCCAGAGTGGCTCTTCAAATGCGATACGACACCTGCAGTAGTCTATTCCTGCCAAATCTGCACTCGCATAGCCGTCCTTCTCTTCTGAGCTCTGCCATGTGCCCAGACAGTGGTTTTTCTCCGCTTATGCGGTATCGCCGTACTCGTTAGATATTGCACAACAAATTTTACAGGCCATTTTCTGCTTTTACTTGTGAAAATGAACAATTTGGGGCTAAAGCAACATTTTTGTGGGGACAAATTAAATTTTTTTATTTTCACTACTGAATATTTTAAAATTCTGTGATGCACCTGTGCGTTTAAGGTACTCACCACACCTCTAGATAAATTCCTTGAGGTGGTGTAGTTTCCAAAAGGAGTAAGCTTCACTATTTTGGCACATGAGGGGCTCTGCAAATGTGACATGGCGTACATCTATTCCAGTCGATTTTGCGTTACTATAGTCCAAAGGCACTCCTTCGCTGCTGAGACCTGTTGTGCGCCCAAACAGTAGTTTTCCATTATATATGGGTTGTCAGTGTAATCAGGAGACAGTGTGTTTTCTCCTGTTACACTTGTGAAATATGCAAAATTTAAGGCTAAGGCAACATTTTTGTGGAACAAAGTAACATTTTCATTTCTCCTTCTACATTGCTTAAATACCTGTTAAGCACTTAAAGAGTTAATACATTTCTTGAATATGGTATTGAGTACTTTGAGGGGTGCCGTTTTTAGAATGGTGTCACTTCTGGTTACTTTCTGTCACCTCGGCCCCTCAAAGTCACTTCAAATGTCATGTGGTTCTGTTGAGGTGAGACTACAATGGTTCTCTTAAGGTCTGACTGCCGTGTTCAAATTATAATGTCATGTGTGCACTTCGAGAAAGAACAATAACGGACACTGGATCGGTTATGAACTTTCTCTCATAATGGTCGCCAGTGAGCTTCTGGCTCTCTTTATTGTTCGGGAAACTTTACAGTTCAGAAGAAGTAAAGGGTGTGGACAAAATATAGTCCAATCAAGTATCACAGGCTGGACTCAAGACGTATAGGAATTTGTGTCAACACTAACAAACTGGAGGGTCAAAATATGTGCATTTTCTTAACCTTGCTTTACTATCTATATGTCCTTAAATTTTGTAACGCATGATTTCAAGATTTGTTAACTACAAAACCTAATAAAAATCATTTGAATAGGGAATTTGCATAGTCTCTACTGGATTGGTTGTTCCAAACTGTGGGAATTCCTCTGTTCCTCAACTTCTTGGGTGTTGTCCAGGATGTAGGAGCCATCTTTATGTTACATGTGCTGGTATATTGTATTAAAGGGATGGTTCACCCATATTTTTTATTGTCTAGTTTGATATTATATTGAGAAACAATGTTTCTCTCAAATACCTTGTGTTGGAAATAGTGCCTGTGAGAGGCGCAATTGCAGACCGCTGTTCCCGCTCCAGTGACGTCTCCGTCAAGTGCTGCACACGTCACATCCGTGCAGCCGGCTGTATTCTTCCTCACTCACTGGGCTGTGAGCGGTGTTTCACTGCTGTCACAGCCCATCTGCTCCCTCCTCCCTCACAGCACAGCACAGCGCGTCACATCTCTTGCTTGCAGCAAAGAATGCAGCCGGCTGCACGGATTTGACGTGTGCAGCACTTGACGGAGACGTCACTGGAGCGGGAACAGCGGTCTGCAATAGCGCCTCTCACAGGCACTATTGCCTGCACAAGGTATTTGAGAGAAACATTGTTTCTCAATATAATATAGATCTGGACAATAAAAAATATGGGTGAATCACCCTTTTAAGGAAAATCACTGAATATGCAATATATATATATATATATATATATATATATATATATATATATATATATATATATATATATATATATATATATATATATATATATATACACACATATTTATATATACATATTTATATATACAGTGCCTACAAGTAGCATTCAACCACCTGCAGATTTAGCAGGTTTGATAACATGCAAATAAGTTAGAGCCTGCAAACTTCAAACAAGAGCAGGATTTATTAACAGATGCATAAATCTTACGAACCAACAAGTTACGTTGCTCAGTTAAATTTTAATAAATCTTCAACATAAAAGTGTGGGTCAATTATTATTCAACCCCTAGGTTTAATATTTTGTGGAATAACCCTTGTTTGCAATTACAGCTAATAATCGTCTTTTATAAGACCTGATCAGGCCGGCACAGGTCTCTGGAGTTATCTTGGCCCACTCCTCCATGCAGATCTTCTCCAAGTTATCTAGGTTCTTTGGGTGTCTCATGTGGACTTTAATCTTGAGCTCCTTCCACAAGTTTTCAATTGGGTTAAGGTCAGGAGACTGACTAGGCCACTGCAAGACCTTGATTTTTTCCCTCTTGAACCAGGCCTTGGTTTTCTTGGCTGTGTGCTTTGGGTCGTTGTCTTGTTGGAAGATGAAATGACGACCCATCTTAAGATCCTTGATGGAGGAGCGGAGGTTCTTGGCCAAAATCTCCAGGTAGGCCGTGCTATCCATCTTCCCATGGATGCGGACCAGATGGCCAGGCCCCTTGGCTGAGAAACAGCCCCACAGCATGATGCTGCCACCACCATGCTTGACTGTAGGGATGGTATTCTTGGGGTCGTATGCAGTGCCATCCAGTCTCCAAACGTCACGTGTGTGGTTGGCACCAAAGATCTCGATCTTGGTCTCATCAGACCAGAGAACCTTGAACCAGTCTGTCTCAGAGTCCTCCAAGTGATCATGAGCAAACTGTAGACGAGCCTTGACATGACGCTTTGATAGTAAAGGTACCTTACGGGCTCGTCTGGAACGGAGACCATTGCGGTGGAGTACGTTACTTATGGTATTGACTGAAACCAATGTCCCCACTGCCATGAGATCTTCCCGGAGCTCCTTCCTTGTTGTCCTTGGGTTAGCCTTGACTCTTCGGACAAGCCTGGTCTCGGCACGGGTGGAAACTTTCAAAGGCTGTCCGGGCCGTGGAAGGCTAACAGTAGTTCCATAAGCCTTCCACTTCCGGATGATGCTCCCAACAGTGGAGACAGGTAGGCCCAACTCCTTGGAAAGGGTTTTGTACCCCTTGCCAGCCTTGTGACCCTCCGCGATCTTGTCTCTGATGGCCTTGGAATGCTCCTTTGTCTTTCCCATGTTGACCAAGTATGAGTGCTGTTCACAAGTTTGGGGAGGGTCTTAATTAGTCAGAAAAGGCTGGAAAAAGAGATAATTAATCCAAACATGTGAAGCTCATTGTTCTTTGTGCCTGAAATACTTCTTAATACTTTAGGGGAACCAAACAGAATTCTTGTGGTTTGAGGGGTTGAATAATAAATGACCCTCTGAATAAACTTTTCACAATTTAAAGAAAAAAATAAAAAAGAAATAACATTCTTTTTTGCTGCAGTGCATTTCACACTTCCAGGCTGATCTACAGTCCAAATGTCACAATGCCAAGATAATTCCGAATGTGTAAACCTGCTAAATCTGCAGGGGGTTGAATACTACTTGTAGGCACTGTATGTATATATATGTATATATATATATATATATATATATATATATATATATATATATATATATATATATATATATATATATATATAAATACTTTATATATATATATATATATATAAATACTTTATATATGTGTTAGTAAGAAACAAAAGCATTCTTCATAAATATGTGTTAAGTTACATCAACTAAATTATACATTTGAGTCTATGAAATGGCTGAATTAAGTATTTTTGGTTACTTAATTCTTATCCTTAACAGTCCTCCCTAAAGACTTATTTCTGCCATCTCTGGATACTAAGTGTAATGTGTTCCCATAGGAAGAGAGGAAGAAAATATCTGTGTGGAAGACCTGCCTGACTGAACATTGAGGCATGGGCGAATAGGGAAAGGGGTTTTCTTCACCGGTTTCTCCGCTTCTATTGGACGCCTGCCGTGTGACGTCGCTGTGACGCCAAACGACCCGCCCCCTTAGAAAGGAGGCGGATCGTCGGTCATAGCGACGTCGCAGGGCAGGTAAGCTGTGTGACGGGAGCGCGATTTTGTGCGCAACGGGCAGCGATATGCCAGTCTCGCACAAACGATGGGGGCGGGTACGCACGCTAGCGAAATCGGTACCGATATCGCTACCGTGTAAAGCCCCCTTAAGTCCTCTCTTCTACCTATTTTGGCAATGATGACTGAGACTGTACAGATCTTTTGAAAAGGATAAATATGAGCAGGACGCTCAGTGCAGCTCTGGTTGATCGACCCTTTTGCAATGCGAGGCGTTAATCCATTGAAGTCCTACCCTCGAGCTTCATCGAAATTTCTGTGGTTAGGAGAAACTGGATCAGCTCATTTAATCTTGACTCGTGGCTCTTTCTCGCTTGCCCTTTTAGGATCAATCAGTCCCCTGACTGAAGACCATATGCTTCTAGCTCTGATTTAAAATCTGGAATTGAAAAATACACCTGTTTATTACACTATTTAGTCAATCATTTAAGAAAAAAAAAATGCATGCCTGTGCGAAACCAAAAAATATATCTTACATAAAGACCTGTTTATTACGAAAAGAAAACAAAACATACATTTTGTTCACGATTTGCCAGTTTCCACTTTTCTATAAAATATACACTTTTTTTACTTCTGTAAACCCATTTTTTTTTTTCTTACATACCACCTTCATCATGTGCTGCTCAGCAATAACGTTGTTTTCTGCACTAGAATGCCTCTGACCAAACCTGGAAAGAAATTTACACAACACGCACAAACTTGCATAAAACCTGCTCATGACATACATCTATAATCAGTCTGCAGTCTCTGAAATGGGAAGAACAGGTGCAGGGTGTGTTTCTGCTGACTCTTTACAGTTTTTTTTTTCCACATTGTTTTAGGCACGTGTCTTACAAGACTGGGTGAGTCTGTCCACCGGAGTACTGAACCCTGGTGTCACCAAAGTACACACTGATAACTATCTTTCACAAATGTTACCTGGGCCATCAATGAGAAGAGATTAATGGCAGAGAAAGCTTACCACCCTTTATCCACAGACCTTCCTCAGTCAGCTGGCTCCCTGCGTCTCACACTCCATTCCTTGTTGAACCATTTGTTCCTGTAGGGATTTAAGAGCACAAGGAGTGGCAGGTGTCACCGACGACGTGACAGGTACCAGCGAGGTATGGTCTGTATTGGTGAAAGACTCTCAACTCTAGGCCCGTCCATTACTTCTTTGTCGGCTACACCTGTGCGAGCCTCTCCTCTGGCTCCATCACCGTCCGCTCAGATCTAGACTTTATCTTCAGTATACCTGGCTCATTTGACAACAGGAAAAATCTACAACCTACATACACATTTAACCATCTTACCCACTCCTGTTCTACCCATCTAGAGAGGGCATCGCCATCACTGCCTCCTGTACCAATAGGAGGGGAGGGAGTGGTTCAAATTTTGATTACCTCATGTTGTGTAAACCGTAGCATATCCAGTGTAGAATCGACCAACATCTTGTTCCATCTATAAAAACAAAAAACTAAAAATATGCATTAATCATTCTTATAACTTTAACTCTGACCATGATACAGTTAGTGGTCCTCTATACATTATATGGTTGAAAATAATAAATAAACATATAGGACAAGATTTTCCTATTTCAGTTAACAGATATGCTTCATTGTAATCCAGTAAATATGACTTGCGGGGGAAGGGTCAGCCTCAGAACTTGTCTAATATGCCTGCTGTGCCCTCTACTGCTGGAAAATATAATCGATGACGATGACTTCTCCCCCCTTTTTTCTTTTTTGTTTTTGTGAACCAATCTGGCAAAGTTCATAGTTTTTATGCTGCTATTCTCTAACAGGAAAAATAAGACAGCAGGCAATAAATTAGCTACATACTAGAAACTAAAGCAAGACAAACACTGGAAATAACTTGTATCTCTATAACAATATACATTGCTGGGGAATTTTGAAACCTTACGATAGACAACACGGTTCGTATATATTGTATCTATAAACGAAAGGAAAACCTTTCATAGTAGGAATAACTGAGCCATGGTTAAATGACAGCTATGACTGGGCGGCTAACCTGCAAGGATAGGAATTGTTTAGGAGGGATCGTAAAAACAGGAAAGGAGCTGGAGTCTCTATGGGTAGAGATACAAGGAGAGAAAACTAATAATAAAATCCTCATAGGGGTTTGTTATAAGCCACCAAATATAACAGAAACTACTGAAAATGTATTATTGAAACAAATATACAAAGCTGCAAATCACCATGAAGTGATTATTATGGGGGACTTCAACTACCCTGATATAGACTGGGAAACTGAAACCTGCGTATCTCAGAAGGGAAACCGGTTTCTGTCGTAACCAAGGATCATTATCTGTCAAAACTTGTGCTGGGCCCAACTAGAGGGACAGCCCTTCTGGACTTAATTTAAAATGTGTGTGTATATGGGTAGGTAGCTGGCTTAGTGGTAGAAAACAGAGTGGTTATTAATAGCGCCTACTCAGATTGGGCCACGGTTACTAGTGGGGTGCCACAGAGGTCTGTATTGGGCCCCCTACTTTTTAATATATTTATTAATGATCTGGTGGATGGCTTACAGAGTAAAATATTAGTATTTGCAGATGATACAAAACTATGTAAGGTAGTTAACACAAAAAAGAACAGTTTGCAATTACAGATGGATTTGAGTAAATTGGAGAATTGGGCTGAAAAATGGCAGCTGAGGTGTAACACAGATAAATGTAAGGTTCTGCACATGGGAAGGAGAAACAGATGCTATGATTACCTACTAAATGGGAAACTGCTGGGGAAATCAGACATGGAAAAAGACTTAGGCATCTTAGTCAATAAAAAGCTAAATTGGAGTGCCCAGTGTCAGGCAGCAGCCACCAAAGCAAATAGGGTGATGGGATGTATCAGAAGAGGTCTGGGGGCACGAGATGAAAACATTATTCTCCCTCTGTACAAATCACTCGTCAGACCACACGTGGAGTATTGTGTGCAATTTTGGGCACCAGTGCTCAAGAAAGACATTACTGAACTTGAAAGGGTTTAGAGGCGGGCTACTAAAATAATAAATGGAGTGGGTGCATTACAATACCCAGAAAGGTTATCAAAATAAGATCTATTTACTCTAGAAAAGAGAAGACTTAGGGGAGACCTAATAAATATGTACAAGTATATCAGCGGGCAGTACAGAGATCTCTCCCATGATCTGTTTGTACCAAGGACTGTGAGAAGAACAAGGGGGCATTCTCTTCAATTGGAGGAAAGAAAACTTCTACATCAGCATAGAAGAGGGTTCTTCATGGTAAGAGCAGTGAGGCTCTGAAACTCTCTTCCTGAGGAAATGGTGATGGCCAACTCACTGAATGAATATGAGAGAAATGGATGCTTTTCTTGAAAGCAACAGTATAGAAGGTTATGAATAACATAATATTACAGGTAGATAGTTGACCCAGCTTAGGAGTTGGGAAAGAATATTTTTCCCTATGAAGAAAATTAACTCCTACTCTGTGGGTTTTTACCTTCCCCTGGTTCAACACTGCAGAACAGCTACACTAAAAATAGGCTGAACTAGATGGACATAATGTCTTCCTTCCGCCTTACAACTATGTTACTATGTAACCAATTAATAAAATACCGGCAGTCTGTATGCAGAGTCACAAAATAAAAATATATTGTTCGAATAAATCGCCATAAAAAAACCCTAAACACAAAAACTAATTTGCATACCTCAAGAAATCTAATTTTCCCTACAAAGTTAATTTAATCATTCAAGAATGAACAGAATACTATTTATAATCTCTTGGGAAATCCTGAACTCTTAAGAGTTAAACGAACTCCTCCAGTTGGGAAGGGGTCACATTCCTTTCTTATTCCCTCTATATCATGGGTGGGCAATTAATTTTCCCATGGGGCTGCATGAGAAATTGGGATGGTTTTAGAGGGCCGGACTAATATAATTAACTCAGTTTTACCTAATATACTACATCACTACACCCCCTCCATATACTACACCTGTAATAAACTACACCACTACACCCCCCCTATACTACACCTGCAATTTACTACATCACTACACCCCCCTATACTACACCTGTAATATACTACATCACTACACCCCCCCTATACTACACCTGTAATATACTACATCACTACACCCCCCCTATACTACACCTGTAATAAACTACATCACTACACCCCCTCCATATACTACACCTGTAATATACTACATCCCCATATACTACACCCCCCATATACTACACCTGTAATAAACTACACACCCTCCATATACTACACCTGTAATATACTACATCACTACACCCCCATATACTACACTTGTAATATACCACATCACTACACCCCTATATACACCTGTAATATACTACACCCCCCATATACTACACCTGTAATATACTACACCCCTATATACTACACCTGTAATATACTACACCACTACACCTCCCCATATACTACACCTGTAATATACTACATTACTACACCTCTATATACTACACCTGTAATATACTACACCACTACACCTCCCCATATACTACACCTGTAATATACTACATTACTACACCCCTATATACTACACCTGTAATATACTACATCACTACACCCCCATATACTACACCTGCAATATACTACATCCCCATATACTACACCTGTAATATACTACATTACTACACCCCCCATATACTACACCTGTAATATACTACACCCCCCATATACACCTGTAATATACTACACCCCCATATACACCTGTAATATACTACACCCCCATATACTACACCTGTAATATGCTACATCACTACACCCCCATATACTACACCTGTAATATACTACATCACTACACCCCCATATACTACACCTGTAATATACTACTACCATCGGCGCGGATGCTCTGATCTGCTCCTGGCACCACTCCCGCCTGCCTTACATATTTCCACCTCTACCCCTGCTGCCGTGGGTAATCAGGAAGATCAAGGCAGAGGGAGTCCCGGTGATACTGATAGCACCGGACTGGCCCAGGCACTCCTGGTACGCCGAATTAGTACAAATGCTCGCAAACGTACCGCGGCGCCTTCCAGACATCCCAGTCTTGCTGACCCAAGGGCCCATTTTCCATCAGAACTCCAGAGCCCTGAAGCTGACGGCATGGCCATTGAGACCTGGGTATTAACAAGAGCGGGATTCTCCCCCGCGGTTATTTCCACCATGATCAGCGCCCGAAAGCCTGCTTCATCCCGCATTTACCACCGTACGTGGAAAATCTTCCTTTCATGGTGCAGGGAAACTAACGTCCAGCCTATTCCTTTGGCCATCCCTAGAATTTTCGACTTTCTACAGTCTGGCGGGGTTGGCTCTCAGTTCCCTTAAAGTTCAGGTCTCAGCGCTCTCAATCTTCTACCAATGCCGCCTGGCTCAAAAACCGCAAGTCAAGACCTTCCTCCAGGGCGTTTCCCATCTAGTTCCCCCATACAAACGGCCGCTGGACCCATGGGACCTCAATATCGTTCTGGACGGCCTCCAGAGGTCTCCCTTTGAACCTCTCTAGGAATCCTCCCTTGCTCTTCTGTCCTGGAAGGTAACATTCCTGGTGGCAATTAGGTCCATCAGACGGGTTTTGGAGCTGGCAGCACTCTCTTGCCGCGAGCCTTTTCTGATCTTTCACCAGGACAAGGTGGTTCTACGCCCCCTTTCGGATTTTCTTCCAAAGGTTCCTACCCCGTTTCATTTGAACGAGGACATTGTTCTGCCTTCCTTTCATCCACACCCAGTTCATAGGGTGGAAAGGTCTCTGCATTCGTTAGACCTCGTCAGAGCTCTCAGATATTACATATGCAGGACAGCCCCCTTTAGGAAAACGAACTCTTTGTTCATCATTCCTGAGGGGCCTAAGAAGGGACAGGCAGCTTCAAAGGCAACTCTGGCTCGCTGGATTCGCTCTGCGATCCAGGAAGTCTACCGCTTGCAACTCAAGCCCATTCCTAGTGGGCTGCGGGCTCATTCCACGCGAGCAGTTGGCGCTCCGTGGGCCATTCGGCATCAGGCTTCAGTGGAACAGGTGTGTAAGGCTGCGACCTGGTCTAGCCTACATACTTTTTCAAAGCATTACAGAGTCCATACCCAGTTTTCAGCTGAGGTAAATCTGGGTAGGAAAATTCTGCAAACGGCAGTAGAGCACCTCTCACAGTAGGCGCTCCAGGCTGTCTGGGACTGGTTCCTAGCCCTTGGGTTGCGTTATCTTGTTTTTTTACTTTTCCCACTCATGGACTGCTTTAGGACGTCCCATGGTCCTGTGTCCCCCAATGAGGCGTCAGAGAAAAACGGATTGTTGTGTACTCCCCGTAAAATTGTTTTCTCTTAGCCATCATTGGGGGACACAGCACCCACCCTGTTGCCCTGTTGGGCCTTGGTTCTCTCAGTACCTTATTTGGTTATGACTCTTCTTTTCTCTTGTTCCTCTGTTGAGAAGTTTTTACTGTTTTTTTTCTCCTACTGCTTGTGTACTAAAACTGAGGCTGCCTGGCCTGGCCAGGGGGTGTATACTGCAGAGGAGGAGCTATGCTTTTGCATCTACTTAGTGTCCTCCTATGGATAGGCAGCATAACACCCATGGTCCTGTGTCCCCCAATGATGGCTAAGAGAAAACGATTTTACGGTGAGTACACAAAAATCCGTTTATTTTATACTTATTCAAATGTGTTAGTCATGTATACCAGAGAATGCCTCACCTCCCCACCCCCTTTCCTTAAAAAAGAAAAAAAAAGTTCAAAGGGGGTGGGTTGACAACTTTGGACAAAGAACCATTGAGAGGGGCCTGGCTAAGCTGGGTGTATACGGGGAGTGTCTACATTATTATGCATTTATGCGCTCTACTATAGGCTACTATTCTATAAACGCCTACATTTATGCATGATTCCTATGCAGGACAAGGGATTCAAAATAACAAATTTTGTACTTGTAAACTCTCAATATTCTCACTAGACTAAAAGAATCCCCCAAAAATCTCCTAATTATCAAAATGTGCTCTTAAGATAGAAAACCTAGCACAATTACATGTACATTTAACACTTGGTCAGTTTTTTTTCTTCTCTGCAACTCATGAGGAGCTGCCTACCCCCACTTTCCAGGTGTGGGGGCTGTAGCTGCGCCAGTTTCTCTTTGTTTGAATGATCCCAGTTACGAGCAGTTTTAATAACTAAGCTAGGAATCGATCACTCCACAATCTCATCATAGATTCTTTACACTACCCATGTCCATTGTAACCCACCAATTTATACCACCTCTTGCAATTCTCAGCTCCTGTAGGAAAAAACAATCTCTTCTTGAACAGAGTATACATAGTGCTCTAATTGGATTGGCCAACTCCAATTTGAATCCTTTCCCACTTTGCTGCGCATCTTTCTAATACCCAATCACAACAGTGACACGTGTCTGAATACACAGGGGAATATGCGGATTCTAACACTATGATTCACGTGAACCCTTCCCCCTCCTCGGTCATGTGATTAAGCACACAGTAGATGTGTTAAATAAACACAGGGGCATTAAGCTAGTTCCCTTCTCTGCTCTGTTCATATTCCAAACAAATCACTCTGTCCTTCCTACAGATTACTACAGCTCCTTCGCTTGCTCTGCTGCTAATTACTCACAGCTGCAACTTTTAGTCCACTCAGTCTCCCTTACTGTTCTGCCCCCCTTCTCCTATTCCTAATTAATCACAGATGCTGTGAGCAGCGCTAATCTCTTGCTTCTGCTACTAAAAATTCCTCACTCGCAGCTCTTGTTCACTGACCCCCCCCCTGCTCTCTGCCTGATTCTTCTAACAGCTGCAGGTAATTAACCCTTTGAGGACTGCGTCAGAGCTGGAAAATCTCTCGTTCTCACTGTAGAAAAGTTGGAGCTCCTAGACCCCCCTTTCTCTGCTTGTCTCAAGCAACCGTATGATACGAACAATCGGCAATCAGATCCTAGTTAATGACCTTCACCCAGCACTCAGGGAGTCTGAGTTCTTCCTTTCTCGAGGTCACCGGCGAGCGACAGTCACACCGTTAGGTCTTCGGTGCACTACCAAAAAAAAGTTTAAAGAATAGTGCCGATGTAAAGTAGGCTTGTGGGAAATGTTACTCATTAAAGGGGTTATCCGGCTTATTTTGACTTTTTTTATTATTTCCCTATTGGGCTACATTGGGGCAGGTAAGTAGATAGTGAGCACTTACCTGCCCTGCTGTCAGCCTCTCTCCCCCGGCTCAGAGTGGTTATGTGACCGCTCCTGCCGCGATTTTGCGGCTTCCGCTCATTTCATGTCAACATGGGCAGGGCCATGTTGACATGCATATCTGGAACAGCATGTTGCCGCCCTGCTGGGCTGTACAGTGCGTGAGTCCCCGCCCCCCTTCCCTGCACCTTCCCACACATTCCCACGCACCCCGTACTCTCCCCGCCCACGGTGTCACCGCCAGCACCAGGCCCCCTGCTCAGGATTGCAGGAGTGGCCGTGCAGTCTGTGTCCCGCTCCAGCCCCGCGGCTGCAATCATTGCAGTGTGTGTCTGCCCGCAGTATCAGCAGCTTCTCACCCTGCAGTGCTGGCAGCCGCGAGGATGGAGGCAGGAGGCAGATGAGTTCATTACCTGCTGTGACGATCTCCTCTTCACTCCTGTAAGCGCTGTCACTGCCGTCTATGCCCGCTGCGTTGTCACGTCACTAGCGGTGACGTCACGGGCAATACTGCTGAGAACGCGGCGGGCATAGAAGTCAGTGACAGGGCTGACAGGAGTGAAGAGGAGATCGTCACAGTAGGTAATGATCTCATCTGCCTCCTGGCAGCAGCGCTCGTCATCCCCTGCAGTGACCTGAGCTATTGATGTTAGCTCAGGTCACTGCATTGCTCTTCCAGGCAATGGGGAACATTCTGTTCTTCATTGACTATGGTATGGATAGTCATGTGTCCCCTTATTGGATTACGCCGGACCCGGATTTGATTGTTCTTTTCAATAAATTGGTGAAAGAGGGAATGTTTTGGGGTGTGTTTTTTCAAATAAAACTTTTTTTGTAGTCTATTTTTTTTATTACTGACTGGGTTGGTGATGTCGGGTATCTGATAGACGCGTGACATCACTAACCCCAAGGCTTGATGCCAGGTGACATTACACATCTGGCATCAACCCCATATATTACCCCATTTGCCACTGTACCAGGGCAACGGGATGAGTTGGGAAAAGCGCCAGCATTGGCACATCTAATGGATGCGCCACTTCTGGGGCGGCTGCGGCCTGCTATTTTTAGGCTGGGGAGTGTCCTATAACAGTGGACCTCCCTAGTCTGAGAATACCAGACCACAGCTGTACGCTTTACCTCGGCTGGTGATCCAATTTGGGGGGGACCCCCATGTTTTTTGTTTTAAATTATTTATTTAATTTAAAATAACAGCGTGGGGTGCCCTCTGTTTTGGATTATCAGCCAAGGTGAAGCTCTCAGCTGTGGTTTGCAGGCTGCAGCCGTCTGCTTTACCCTAGCTGGCTACAAAAGATATGGTGGCTCTCGCGTCGTTTTTTTTTGTTTGTTTTTTTTTAATTATTTATTTTTTTGGCTAAATACAATACTAAGCACCCTTTAGTGCCACATGGAAGTCACTACTACTAAGTCGGTACAGAGCGCCGTGTGTGTGTGTGTGTGTGTGTGTGTGTGTGTGTGTGTGTGTGTGTGTGTGTGTGTGTGTGTGTGTGTGTAGGGTTGCAGAGCCTGATGTGATGTGGGGCGCAGAGCCATTTGTGTGTGTGTGTGTGTGTGTGTGTGTGTGTGTGCGCGGTGCAGAGCCCGATGTGGGGCTGTTATTTCCATTGCTAGAGTGATAACAGGTCGGGTGCTGGGCAGGATGCTGACAGGGAATGTGTGTGCAGGGGGCTGGCAGGGGACGGGGCTGGACAGTGAGGCCGGGCGGTGCCAGCTCTGACTAAGGTTTTGCACAGGAAGAGGTCAGTTTGCTTGTGCTGAATGTAAACAAGGAGCTGCAGAGAATAAAGGGATAATTCAAGAGGAACAAAAGTCAGAAAACAAAAAATAACAATGTAGGGGTGTTTTATATGACAATACAGCACAGATAAACTCAAAATGTTTTGGTAAGCGAATGTCGGACAACTCCTTTAATTATTTTGAACAGCAGAACTCTGGTTTAAAGCCATAAAAATTCAAAGTTTGAAAGTTGCAACATTTTTGATATTTTCACAAATAAAAAAAAATTGTTCTACATTTACCACTTTCATAATGTACAATTTGTCATGAAAAAACAATCTTAGAATCACTGGAACCCATTGAAGTGTTTGAGTTATTACCTTATAAAGTGACACTGGTCAGAACTTTAACAAATGGCCTTGTCAGGAAGGTGAAAACAGTCTTGGCAGTGAAGGGGTAAAACACAAAAAATTAACTATTGTTGTAAACATTCAGCAATATTAATGCTTTTGTCAACTAGATGTTGAGGAGATGAGCGCAAAAAAGGTCTCATCTGTGCAGACAATGTGGTAGGACCACAGCAATTACTCAGCTGGGCAGACACAACCACTATAGGAACTGAAAGGAACCGCTGCAGCATTGTAGAAGTGCAGACAGTGGAGATGAGAGGGTTAAGCCACACTGCTGTTCACTTAGTGATGAAGCTGGTTCCTGTTCAAGTGATTTCATTAAACGCGTTTTGGAGTGGATACTCCATCATAAAAACAATCACACATAGATAAGTTATTAGCTATGTCTCGGGGCATATGATGAACAGGCTACAGATTGGCAATATGTCACACTGATCTGCAGCCTTGTGTTTTATTGATGTGATGTAATCTACTTGTGTTCCTGCAGTTTCATGATGTCCTTCCAGGTTCTATGCCTTCCATTCCATCAGAAGAGCATGATATGGGTTTTGATTATGGAAGAAATAGCTCAGAAAGCAGAGAGCGCCATAAGGTGCCAACATCTATGAAGGAGGTTTGTTTGTTTTCTTATATTCCAAAGATTTTATATGTCAGTTACGGATGTCTGTATTTTGTTTGTGTTGTTTTTATTCCAGATACTACAATTTTATCGTTATTGTATATATTGGTGTAAAGCAGCCTGCCTAATATTTCTGTAATACAGTATGTGAAATTGGAGACTTGAAAGAAAAGCTTGAAAGAGTGATTAAGAATGATAAAGTTTTACAATTGAATAATGTACAAGGAAGCAAATTTGCTGTAACATAGATCACATGTCTAAAACGTCCCCAGCGATATTACTAGGAAAACAAAAAGCAGATATCTACCAGGTCCAAGCCTTATTCATCTCTCCAATGTTATACCAAATTCTTACCGTTTATAAACAAGTTGTTGCTAAGCATCTAGTAAATTCATTTTTCTTTTTTTTTTTCCTTGTGGCTTGTACTCCAAGGATGAGCAAATGTGACAATAATACAATAATATTCCAAAACACATCAACAGTATGTGCTAAATAGCAGTGATTATCTCCAGCAGTACGTGTGTTTACACCGGTTTATAGAAAACTGTAATGCATATGGCGGAATTTATTATGCACTGCCTATTTAGCGCTATCCTATTCCACAGCGCTTTACATACATTACCATCAGTGTCCCCAGTGGGGCTCACAATCTAACTTCTATATCAGTATGTCTTTGGAGTGTGCTGGCGCCAGCGGGAGGAGATGTCATCAGGTACTACTCCCACTACTTTGTTATCTAACCATGCTTTTATGACCGTATGCACAAATTGCACCTCATGTGTATTGGCACTGTGCTTTATATGTTGTTACATGGGCTCACAGTAATTAGCCATATGCTATTAACCTCGTTTTATGCTAAGTGCCCTGTTATTTGATATAGTGCACTATTTATATATTCAAAACTCCTTTCTTTATATGTGTATTTAGTACTTAGCCACTTGGTCACTGTACCGTGAGTTAATGCGTCCCTTACCTTTTTGTTCTTTCATCTCTCCCTGCCGTGCTGCGCTTTCTTTTCAATCACTTTTTTACCTTTTATTTGAAAATTATTAAAATACAGTTTCAGATTTTATCATTTGGCTTTATAATTTGTGATCTTTTTTGGATGCGTTGTAATTGATTATCTAGCATGAGGAATATTTAGCCTCTTTTTGATCACCATGCCGGTTTGAAATAAAAAACAAAAAAGCACCCTCTTTCATCACTTTATTAACCCCCCCCCACCCTGTCAAACACCCCTCCAGTTCCGACGTAATCCACACGAGGTCCCACGATGCTTACAGCACTGCAACATCTGACGCTCACAGCAAGCGCAATAGAACAAGACAGCTCGCTGTGAGCTACACGCAGCAACTGAAGTGGGTCGTGCTATCGGCGGTGACATCACTCAGGTTACCCGCAGCCACAGCTGCAGTTCTCCAGCTGTTATAGTAAGTCATCCGAGTGACTTAAGTGAGCCGCACGATCAGCAGTGCCGTCACTCAGGTGATTTCCGGTCACAGGTAAGTCCTCCATCTTTGACCACAACTGAAATGAACCGCAGGTGGAAGACTCACTTGAGTGAAGTCACCACTGATGGAGTAGCTCACTTCTGTCGTGGCCTGAACCTCACAGTGGTGAACCAGTGAGGTTACTGACGCGACACGCCATACTGCGGGGCCCGCAGCTGTGATGTCAGGGGTTCACCCAAGTTTATTCTGATCGTGCAGCTCTGTCTACACTCACAGCTGACAGTCATGCTCTATTATTATTTACTTTTATAACTTTTTATAAGTTATTTACTTTCATTTACAGATTAGTAATAGGGGGTTGTCTCATAGACGCCTGACATCACTACCCTAGGGCTTTGTAGCAGCTATGGGCTGCCATTAACCCTTTATTACCCTGATTGCCACTGCACCAGTGTAATCGGGAAGAGCCGGGTAAAGTCCCGGGACTGTTGCATCTAATGGATGCAGAAAACTAAAGAAATAAAGTTTAGAAGTACAAAAAAATCACTATATAAAGAACTAAAAATTCAAATTTATTAGAAAATGCTAAAATTGAGAAATCTCAACACACAATTACAGCAATAAACACCAACCAAAGTGTGATACTAGATCATAATGTTAAAGGGGAGCTAGCCCTTATCGGCCCTACTCTCACTCCTACCTTGCCGCGGAGGTTGGCACCCTAATCCTGCATCCCTTCAGGCCCTATGCAGATGGAATAAGGGACTAAAGAAAATATAATAATACCCGTAACACACTGCAAGATAGAAAATGATGCACATTAAATATTAGATTAATAACAAAGATATAGTACCAGAAAAAGGTCCACCAAGGCTAATAGCCTAGGGAGTAAATGCATGGGCCAAAGGCCCATATAGTATAGTACTCTATATACCGTGTTTCCCGAAAATAAGACATCCCCCAAAAATAAGACCTAGCAGAAGTTTTCTGCAAGGCCTAAATATAAGACATCCCCCGAAAATAAGATTTGGTCACGGTTCAATAATGAAGTGTCCATGCAGCTTAAAAAGTTAAAGATACTACAGGACACTTCATTATAGAAAACCGACACCCCCAGAAGAAAGAAGAGAGAAAACCCTGCGATCATAATCACCAGATGCCGAACGGGAGCAGGTCCTGCGGCGGAACACACAAATCAGATCACCCACACACAATCATACATCAGATTGTACACACACACTCGCCACATCCAGCGATATCGATTGCTTCTCAGCCGCTTAAGGACCTGTGACACTGTGCAATGGAGCTTCCAGGACCTGCGGGTGGATACAGCATGTGGCACTGTGCAGTGGAGCTTCCAGGACTTGCGGGTGGAAGCATCATGTGACGCTGTGCACTGTGCAGTGGAGCTTCCAGGACCTGCGAATGGAACGTATCATAGAGACAAGAGTCTCTTGCTGGCTGGAATTGGTGAGTGCGCGCACGCGCGATTGTATGTGCTATATGTGGTGAGTGTATGCAATCTGATGCGTGAGTGTATGCAATCTGATGCGTGAGTGTATGCAATCTGATGCGTGAGTGTATGCAATCTGATGCGTGAGTGTATGCAATCTGATGCGTGAGTGTATGCAATCTGATGCGTGAGTGTATGCAATCTGATGCGTGAGTCTATGCCTTCTGATGCGTGAGTGTATGCCTTCTGATGCGTGAGTGTATGCCTTCTGATGCGTGAGTGTATGCCTTCTGATGCGTGCGTGTGTGTGATCTAATGTGTGTGTCGGCCAGAAGCAGGGGAGGACGGCATGGAGCATACCTGCTGGGAGCACCCGCCGAGGTTCGCAGGAGGACCTGGGAGCCACGCAGACGCCCAGGGTCTGGTAAGTATGTCGATCCTGGGAATGGGGATCATTCCGGTCATGCGCACTACTCAGAAACCGGGTGTGTGTGTGTCCCAGTTTCTGAGAGGAATAGTGCGCATGGGTGCATATACCTGGCATCAAAGGAGCTCAATGCTAATGGGTACAAAGCCGCACAGATTTGTATTGCATTGCCATGATGCCGGGCATTGTAAAATACATTATCATGCCCACAGGGGTGTGATAATAAGCTAAGTGGGCCTACTAGCCGGAGAACTAACGCCCCTGTGACTAGTCACAACCCTCATTCGCATCTAATAAAGGATCTTTAGAATTACTTCTTATTAAGATCTGTTTACGTGTAATAGTAAATGCTGGGACAGTTAGGCAGGGGTTCTGGATATGCACCCAGAACTGCTTGTGCTTCGGGGTGCACTTGGGATCTGACAGTTTCCCTTTAATTGTTCTGCAATGCCTTTTACTGCATCTCTTGTATAGTTTAGAAATCTTTGTTGGGTATAATATACAATAACATTTTTGTTTATTGTAGCTTACCAGAACAGGAGCCACTCAAATCCGACAGCTACCTGGTTACTTACTTTAAACTAATTGTGAACTCCCCTTGGTAGCTTTCTCTCAATCTAATATATAAAGCTGAATGTGTGTGTGTGTGTGTGTGTGTGTGTGTGTGTGTGTTTGTGTGTTTGTGTGTTTGTGTGTTTGTGTGTGTGTGTGTGTGTGTGTGTGTGTGTGTGTGTGTGTGTGTATGTCCGGGATTGGCATCCGCACCGTCGCAACTACAGCCACAAAATTTTGCACACTCACACTTCTGGACCCCGAGAGCGTCATAGGCTATGTTTTGAGGGGAAATTTTAACCCCACTCTCTACAGTTATTCACCAAAAAACCTGCCTCCATTAAAGCGAATGGAGCTGGGAGCCACAGTGTAGCCAGAACTTCAGAAGAATGTGCAGCCACGCCCTTATATGGAATGTTGGCGTGTCACAATGCAGCCAGGGAAAGAGACAGACACAGACAGGGTAAGAAACAGACATAGACAGGGTAAGAGACAGACACAAAGAGACAGACACAGACAAAGACAGACTGACAGGGAAAGAGGGAAAGAGAGACAGGTTAAGAGACAGACACAGGGAAACAGACTGGGAAAGAGACAGGGTAAGAGACAGACAAAGACAGGTAAAGAGACAGACAAAGAGACAGACACAGGGAAAGAGACAGGGAAAGAGGAAAAGAGAGAGACTGGGAAAGAGAGAGACTGGGAAAGAGACAGACATTCAGAGACAGACAGAGATATAAACAGAGGGGGAGACAGACATAATTACATTTATATCTATTTGTTTTATGGTTTTTGTGTGCAGAATACATTTTTGTTAATACATTCTATTTTGTTAACAGCAGTTATTAACCCGAGCGAAGCCGGGTAGTACAGCTAGTTATGTATTATTGTGCATCAAATAATCTAACTGCCAGTTCTCTTTTACTACTGTGCCATTCCTTCCATCTTTCTGTGTCAGACCCCTTAAAGTCTCCTATCGAGAACAGGTGGAAGGGCATTAGAAATTGTACCAACCCGCAGCTACCTTTGCATTTGGTTGTAAGACTAGGCCTCAGTTTCTCATCCCCACATATCCACCAAATATCTGACCTTGAGGTATTCTAGTCTTCAAACAGGCTGGTGGAATAGTTGCTCCCAGGGACTGTCAGGTTTATGGATTGTACACAGAAGGTTTTAACTAGTATCTTTAGGTTTTGACATCTGTTTCCCTAATGAAACAGGTGTAGTTCCCTGGATAGGTTGTTACCAGAAAGGGTCTGTTTCTTTTACGGGGGACTGTGACGACATGGACTCTGATGGGTTAAAGTTTCTTAAAATTCAGCCAGACAGGATGATAGATTGTTTATAGACGGGGGATAAGTCCCTCATTGTTTTTACAAGACTCTTGTTGACTCGTGTAATTGTGTTGGCCACTGAAAGCCAGACGTATTGTTTCTCCAGACTCTTCCAGTAATCATTGTATTGTAGTTGTGTAGTGCTAATGTGATTACCTTAGTAGCCATTGTCGAGTCTGTGACTTGCAGACTTCATGTAGATATCCTCAGTCTTTCTATGCACACCATTTAAATGAACATTATCCATGCAGCTTGAAGTTCATCTTCAATGAGAGTGGCGATCTTGTCCAACCAATCGATGAGGACGCAGAGTATCCAAGTGGAAGGCTGTGGCTATAAAAGGGATTTCTTTAAGCCACCAGGGTTTTGTTAATGGATGCTGATGGATCCAGCCTAAGCTCTTAGGAGCTGACTAGAGGATCAGGATATCTTATGGCTTCAATCTAGGAACTCCAGTTCCGGTTGGAGACCATATCCACAGCCTAGGGATTTCGACTCCGGCTGCCAGGATTGTATCATCATACCAGGACTACCTAAGGAGGACACTCAGGTTGGGACAGTTCAGTCACCTGGCTACAGACTTTACAGATCTCACACAGCTTCCTAAATTTGGCGCTATTCCTTTCTCGGTGGGTGCCCGCCGAAAGCGGGGTGCTGCTGGATTGGAGTAAGCGGCCCTGGAAGCTCTGAGGCATGGACATTCCAAATCCCTGGTGAGCCAGTGGAAGGGTGAGACTCTGTTGCCTGTTACATTTGTGTGTTTTGCTGGTTATGTGTTATGTGCTGTTAATTGTTTGGGGATCCAATAAAGTCAAATTATTGTGGTTCCATCACCCTGTGTTGTCTGAGTAGTGTTACGCCTACGGTTAAGGAGGCCGGCATTCAGTTGGGATGAGCCCTGAGCCACGCTGTCTTTCTAAAGGCGGCGGGTTTTAGTGGACGAGAGCACCCACTGAGCCCCGTGTCTCCACAGGGACTACAACAAAGTGTTTTGCAGTTATCTGTGGACTATAGAATGGTAGAATTGTACTCTATATATCTGTCTATCTATCTATCTGTGTATGTAGAATTATGCTGCTGCAAAATTTATTGCAGACCTTCAAGGTCATTTTCAATTGTTAATTTAAATGTCATAGTCCAGCTGTAGTCTAGCTTTCACACTTGCCATGCAATCCGTTGTTTCCATGACTACTGATCTTAATTCTTCTTCTGGGACTATGCCAATACTTCTTAATCACTTTAATCAGAATCCAATCTTCCAGTTTAAAAACAATCTCTTGTGATACTGGATGACCTGGAACATATTTCTAAACCAAAATCTGTTTAGCATCTTTATCATATAATCTTCCAAAGTTTGGTCAGCTCTATCTTAACTTTATCCCACTGCTGTTAATGATTTTATTTACAAAATGTGGACCATTATCGCTATATGTTCTTTCAGGTATCCCAAACCTTAGCATGATGTCTTTCACTAGTGCTTTTGCCACTGTCTCATTATCTGGGTTGGCACTTATACATTTTGGCAATTCATCTATTATCACTAGGCAATATTTCTTTCCTTTACACTTCTTCAACTCTATGAAATCTATTCATATATGATGGAAAATGGTATCGTGATTGTGGGAATTGTCCTTGCTTAGGTCTCAAATTCCACTGGAAATTATGTTCAGTACAAATATGACATGCTAGGAAAACCTTTTCTTCGGCGCTCTATTGGGAGACCCAGACGATTGGGTGTATAGCTACTGCCTCCGGAGGCCACACAAAGCATTACACTAAAAAGTGTAAGGCCCCTCCCCTTCTGGCTATACACCCCCCGTGGGATCACGGGCTGCTCAGTTTTCAAGCTTTGTGCGAAGGAGGTCAGACATCCACGCATAGCTCCACTGTTTAGTCAGCAGTAGCTGCTGACTATATCGGATGGAAGAAAAGAGGGCCCATACTAGGGCCCCCAGCATGCTCCCTTCTCACCCCACTTTTGTCGGCGGTGCTTGTTAAGGTTGAGGTGCCCATTGCGGGTACGGAGGCTGGAGCCCACATGCTGTTTTCCTTCCCCATCCCCCTGAAGGGCTCTGGTGAAGTGGGATCTTACCGGCCTCCAGACTCTGAGGCCGGGCTCCATCCACAGACCCGGAGATCCTGCTGGATACGGAGCTGGGTACCGTCAGGGACAAGGCCCTGCAACGTTCAGGTACTCTGTGTCCCCGTACAGACAGGCACAGACACACGCCAGAGTTGCTGGGTGTGTTAGTGCGCCGGGGACAATAGCGCTGCGCGCCTGGGTTATAGTCACTACAGCTTAGCTGAGTGACTTTCTGTGTTGGGAACTACCGCGCCGGCCGCCCCTGGAGCTGCGGCGCGGCTGAGACTTGTAGTGCGCCGGGGACTCGCGCCGACCGTGCTTTTACGACGGCAGCGATTATAAATCTAGTCCCCGGCTTTTTGCGGCCTAGCTCCGTTTCGTTCCCGCCCCCAACCTTGTCAATCACGGAAGGGGAGAGACGCTGTACAATCAGTCAGCGCCGAGGGCTGGAGTCTTATTTACATACTCCAGCCCTCTCACTGGGCACAGTGGGACGCCAGTTTCCCGCACTTTTGTCTGCACACGCCCACGGACCGTCCCTCTTCACAGGACGCTGGCAGCCATTCCTGCAAGCAGTCTGGGCTGGAGAACGGACATACACCTGGGAGACCCAGACAAGGGATTCTGGCGACCACACACCCGCTCTTAAGCGGGCGGTAAGCAGCACAAAAGTGCTAACCCCACTAGTGCCACAGTGTTATTTAGTGTACTTTTTATCTGTACCTATATATTGCACTGTACGGTCGCTTCTTGGCTTTATACCCTATATTGCTCTGAGGAGACAACAGCATGTCATCCGCAAAAAGCAAGGGTGCCAAGGCACAGGCTTTATATGCTGCTTGTACCGCATGTGGGGCTGATCTACCGGCAGGTTCCACTGACCCCCATTGTGTGCAATGTTCGGTCCCTGTGCCACTTCGTCAGCCGGAGTCTATGGTGGTAGTGGCCCAGGCAGAGACGCCTGTGAACCCTGCCCCGGTGACGGGGACAGAGTTTGCAGTTTTTGCCGATAAGATGTCTGTGACTATGTCAAAAATTCTTGAAACTTTGCAGTCCAGGCCGGTCACTCAGACCATGGGCACTGTTGATGCAATGTTCCCCGGTCCCCCTCAGTTGGAACTAATCCGTGCTCATAGGGGGTCTCAGGCATCACAGGCTGAAGGCTCTGACTCGGACGACAGTCCCAGGCAGCCTAAGCGAGCTCGCTGGGAAAGACCCTCGACGTCATCACACTGGTCAGGGTCTCAGCGAGAGGATTCTCTGTATGATGAGGCAGAGGTAGCTGATCAGGAGTCTAATCCTGAGACCGCTCTCAATCTGGATGCTCCTGATGGTGACGCTATGGTAAATGATCTTATAGCGGCCATCAATAAGCTGTTGGATATTTCTCCCCCAGCCCCTCCAGCAGAGGAGGCAGCTGCACAGCAGGAGAAATTCCATTTCAGGTATCCCAAGCGTAAATTGAGTACTTTTCTGGACCACTCTGACTTCAGAGAAGCAGTCCAGAAACACCATGCTTATCCAGACAAGCGTTTCTCCAAACGACTTAAGGATACACGTTATCCCTTTCCCCCTGAAGTGGTCAAACGCTGGACCCAGTGTCCAAAAGTGGATCCCCCAATCTCCAGGCTCGCGGCTAGATCCATAGTTGCAGTGGAAGATGGGGCGTCACTTAAAGATGCCAATGATAGACAGATGGACCTCTGGTTGAAATCTGTCTATGAAGCTATCGGCGCGTCGTTTGCTCCAGCATTCGCAGCCGTGTGGGCTCTCCAAGCTATTTCAGCTGGTCTGGCGCAGGTGGACTCTGTCATACGTCCATCAGTGCCGCAAGTGGCGTCCTTAACCTCGCAAATGTCTGCGTTTGCGACTTACGCTATCAATGCTGTCCTGGACTCTACGAGCCGTACCTCAATGGCGTCCGCCAACTCTGTGGTTTTGCGCAGAGCCTTGTGGTTAAAGGAATGGAAAGCAGATTCTGCTTCCAAAAAATGCTTAACCAGTTTGCCATTATCTGGAGACAAACTGTTTGGTGAGCAATTGGCTGAAATCATTAAACAGTCCAAGGGTAAGGACTCTTCCTTACCCCAGCCCAGATCAAGCAAACCTCAACAGAGGAGAGGACAGTCGAGGTTTCGGTCCTTTCGAGGTTCGGGCAGAGGCCAATTCTCCTCGTCCAAAGGGACTCAGAAGGAGCAGAGGAGCTCAGACTCCTGGCGGGCTCACTCACGCCCAAAGAAAGCAACCGGAGGAACCGCTTCCAAAGCGGCTGCCTCATGACTTTCGGCCTCCTCTCTCCGCATCATCGGTCGGTGGCAGACTCTCCCGCTTTTGCGACATTTGGCTGCCACAGGTCAAGGACCGGTGGGTAACAGACATTCTGTCTCACGGGTACAGGATAGAGTTCAGTTCTCGTCCTCCGCCCCGGTTCTTCAGAACTTCCCCACATCCCGACCGAACCGATGCCCTTCTGCAGGCGGTATGCTCTCTAAGGGCAGAAGGAGTGGTGATCCCTGTTCCTCTTCAGGAACGAGGTCAAGGTTTTTACTCCAATCTGTTTGTGGTGCCAAAAAAGGACGGCTCATTCCGTCCTGTTCTGGACCTAAAACTGCTCAACAAGCACGTGAAAACCAGGCGGTTCCGGATGGAATCCCTACGCTCCGTCATTGCCTCAATGTCTCAAGGAGATTTCCTAGCATCAATAGACATAAAAGATGCTTATCTACACGTGCCGATTGCTCCAGAGCACCAGCGTTTTCTACGCTTCGTGATAGAAGACGACCATCTGCAGTTCGTAGCCCTGCCATTTGGTCTGGCGACAGCCCCACGGGTCTTCACCAAGGTCATGGCGGCAGTGGTAGCAGTCTTGCACTCTCAGGGACACTCGGTGATCCCTTTCTTGGACGATCTACTAGTCAAGGCACCCTCTCAAGAGGCATGCCAACACAGCCTGAACGTTGCGCTGGAGACTCTCCAGACTTTCGGGTGGATCATCAACTTTTCAAAGTCAAACCTGACACCGACCCAATCACTAACATATCTTGGCATGGAGTTTCATACTCTCTCAGCGGTAGTGAAGCTTCCGATGGACAAGCAACGTTCACTACAGACAGGGGTACAGTCTCTCCTTCAAGGCCAGTCGCACCCCTTGAGACGCCTCATGCACTTCCTGGGGAAGATGGTGGCAGCAATGGAGGCAGTCCCGTTTGCGCAGTTTCACCTGCGTCCGCTTCAATGGGACATTCTTCGCCAATGGGACGGGAAGTCAACGTCCTTAGACAGGAAAGTTTCCCTTTCCCAGACGGCCAAGGACTCTCTTCAGTGGTGGCTTCTTCCCACCTCATTGTCACAGGGAAGGTCCTTCCTACCCCCATCCTGGGCGGTGGTCACGACAGACGCGAGTCTGTCAGGGTGGGGAGCAGTTTTTCTCCACCACAGGGCTCAGGGTACGTGGACTCAGCAGGAGTCCACCCTTCAGATCAATGTTCTGGAAATCAGGGCAGTGTATCTTGCCCTACAAACCTTCCAACAGTGGCTGGAAGGCAAGCAGATCCGAATTCAATCGGACAACTCCACAGCGGTGGCATACATCAACCACCAAGGCGGGACACGCAGTCGGCAAGCCTTCCAGGAAGTCCGGCGGATTTTGATGTGGGTGGAGGACAGAGCATCCACCATATCCGCAGTTCACATCCCAGGCGTAGAAAACTGGGAAGCAGACTTCCTCAGTCGCCAGGGCATGGACGCAGGGGAATGGTCCCTTCACCCGGACGTGTTTCAGGAAATCTGTCGCCGCTG